>NC_041399.2:187312242-187577242 GCF_900747795.2 Erpetoichthys calabaricus
GAGTACTTATTAAGTACACCATGGCACATAAAAGAGCTTATGAAGCCTTGAACCGAAAAAAGCAAGATCTCAGAGATCGTAAAAAAAAAAAAGGAGGTAATGTCGTTTTACTCGCTGTACATTTTACTCAAACATTACCAGTTATTCCACGAGGGAGACCAGCAGATGAACTCAACGCATGTTTAAAATCCATGCTTCTCCCACGCTCGGTTATATGTCGCGTGTTCTCGGGTAGGTACACCAAAAAATGTATACATTTAAGCATGTAATGGGCAAACAAAAAATGAGGTATACCCGAAGGCACTGCAGTACTACTCAATGTAACTTTACTTCTTAAATGTTAATGTTTTACTGTTTAATAATTTATACGCTTCTTATATATTGTTCTAATTCTTTTATCAAAATACCAGTGACAGCGCAATGCACGATAACATGGAGTGAATACACCATACGCATCTGCCCACAGCCGCCCTGGTGTGCGCAAATAGGAGTTGATTCTAAAATAAAATAAACATAAAAAGAGTAATACAATCATCACCCATAAAGCGGATAGCAGACGTGACGTATTATATGTGTACCAGATTTCAAGTCAATAGGTGAAACGGTTTGCAAGCTACAGGTGATTTAAAATCCTGGACAGACCAACGAAAAGCCACGGTAGCAAATTATAGAAGAAGATTTTACTGTTTAATAATTTATATTTATATGAAATGTGCTTCTTATATATTACTTCATATTCTCATATGATAATGATGTTAATGTTGTTTATATTGATTTCTATGTTATTGTAAGTGCATCTATGTGTGTGTATGTATGTATGTATGTATGTGTATATATATATATATATATATATAAAAAATCTATATATAAAAAATATATGTGTATATATGTATATATATATATATATATATATATATAAAAAATCTATATATAAAAAATATATGTGTATATGTATATATAATATATCTGTATATGTGTGTATATGTGTGTGTATATGTGTATATGTATATATATATATGACAGCAACACTCATAACAATGACAACACAATTACATTGACAATCATGTTATGTTATTTTTAAAATGTTTCCTTTACTTTTTCATAACCTCTTTAACACACTACTTCTCCGCTGCGAAGCGCGGGTATTTTGCTAGTACATATATAAAATATCTTTATTCACCTGAGACACTTCTGGTTAGTTTTATTTTCTTTACCTCATTTGGTTTCCAGGTCCCATCATTATGCTAAAAGGTGTAAAAATAAAAGAGAGGAATCAGTAAGAAGAGTTGGGGTACCAGCATGGTAACCCCATTTAATGATGGAGAGTTTAAAGTTAAAAAAAAAAAAGCAACACAAGGTTACAAAAGAAAGTCGCTTCTGAGTCGGAAACTGATTTGTAATGAGCATATACTGCCAGTCGTCTCTTGGTCTTTATAGTGCTATCTCTCTGAACTGCTGCATTTAAAATAAGGTGGTGTTAGCAACAGCACCCCATCTCAACTCTGTGTGCCTTGTCAGAGCTCTGAAGACTCCACATTTGTGTTTGACAATGGATAAAATAATATGTAAGCTGTCATATCAGACTCAATATATTCCAGTGCCAAATTAATCTCAACTTTTATATTCCACTTTCCATAGGAGAGGTACTATCATCTGCTTTTAGAACATTAGGACAATCTAGACGAGAACAGGCCATTCAGCCCAACAAAGTTTGTCAGTCCTATCCACTTAAAACTCCTGTACTTGCCATAGTCTGCTCAATCTTATCCTTAATAATTCCTTCCATTAATTTTCTTGTGATGAATGTTTAGCTTACTGGCCTATAGTTGCTTAGATTTGCCTGATCAACCTTCTTATATAATGGAATAATATTTGCCAATTTCCTGTCTTTCAGAATCTCCGCAGTGCACAGTGACTTCCTAAAAATATGTATTAAGGGTTTATACGTATGTATATGTACTTGCTAGCATCTTTACCTTGAGGGTAAATATTATCTGGTCCTGTGGCCTCAGGCATAACGCTGTGCGTAGAATTCAGACTAAAACATGGAGTACGGACAAAAGTAGAAATGTGCATACGCACAACAAAAATTTAGAAGCACAAAACCATGTGTAAGCCAACTTGCATACACTTCCGCTACATAAATCCCAGTCAGCATGAAAGGTAACGTACATGCACGCGCCTGCCGCCCCACCCCAACTCCCAGAATTTTGCATTTTTAATAAGCAAATCAATATAAATATCACCTTCTGTTCAATGTTTGGTTTAAAAACATGGAAAAAGCATGTAAAATAAAGAATTTCAGCAAATGCAAAGTGGAGGCAAGGAAAAACTTACTATTTGTTGAATTAAGCAATGGTATAAACAACAAAAGGAAGTTGATCAAGTGATACAAGTTCAGAAAGTTGAAAAGTGCCCAAAATAAAAAAGAACTGGTCAGATATTAAAGTCGCCATGAAAAGGTGAGTCATAGCCCACTGTCTTACTGTCATACGGAAGTGCATTAGGGTACAAAGAAAAGAAAAAAATAGGGACACAGTGAAAAAAAGGTTCGAAATATCCACTTTAATTGCTTCATGTTCTATGTGTTTTTCTATGTGATCTATGTGTGTGAATAACTTCGTACTTCTTAAATGGGCTTTCTCTTATGCAGACAGAACACAGAATACATTACATTCATGATATTACAGCTCTCTGAACAATTAAAATACTAAGATGTATACTTGATATAATTTTCATGATGGAATGAATTAAAGCGGGCGGCACGGTGGCACAGTGGGTAGCGCTGCTGCCTCGCAGTTGGGATACCTGGGGACCCGGGTTCACTTCCCGGGTCCTCCCTGCGTGGAGTTTGCATGTTCTCCCCGTGTCTGCGTGGGTTTCCTCCGGGTGCTCCGGTTTCCTCCCACAGTCCAAAGACATGCAGGTTAGGTGGATTGGCGATTCTAAATTGGCCCCTAGTGTGTGCTTGGTGTGTTTGTGTGTGTCCTGCGGTGGGTTGGCACCCTGCCCAGGATTGGTTCCTGCCTTGTGCCCTGTGTTGGCTGGGATTGGCTCCAACAGACCCCCGTGACCCTGTGTTCGGATTCAACGGGTTGGAAAATGGATGGATGGATGGATGAATTAAAGCATGTATTAAACAAGGTGGTGCAGTGGTAGCGATGAGCTGGTGCCCCATCCAGAGATATTTCCTGCCTCCTGCAAGATGCTTGTGTGACCCTCGATGAAATAATTTTTTGCAGCAGTACTGTCTTTTTCAAATGTACCATCCCCCAATTCTTGTCCTTCCTTTTCTTTCTCCACATAACCAATCTCCACACAATAAGCTCTGTAATAAATGTCACACCATCTGTAAGCTTAGAACGCTGGTTCTTCAAAACCTTTAAGGAACATTAAAATATCTTCATAGCACATGTTTAATTATTACATCCAACTATCTATTTAGTCTCAGCCAGCCATACAGCACAATGCAGTAACAGTCCCTGGATGGGGCACCAGCTAATCGCTACTATTTGCGCCACTGTGCCCACATGTTTCATTATTAACAGTATACATTATTTAAATGAAGTTAAAAATGTATCTATATAATGTAATATACATACTGTACTTTAATGCATTTCACCTTAAAAATGATATCAAGAGCTCCAAGAAGACAGATGTTGGAAATCTAAATTGATTTATAAACCAGTCATCATTATCTGTAAATACTGAATTGAATTAAATTCCTTTATTGTTATTGTATGGTACAATGAGATTCAATATACAAATCCTCCATTAACTTATTTTCCTATAAAATGGTAAAATAACAGTAATAATAATAATACAATAAAAAAAAACAATGAAAAATATATAATATAAAAGCATAAGTACAATATACATGTCCATATAGTTCATAAAGTTGCTCAGGTTGTGCAATATTGCAACTCTAGTGCAAGTTTACAGTGTGGTATTTTTACTTATAAGTACAAGCAGTTATACCAGGAGTACATGATGGACTGATTGACTGTGTGTTTAGCTCTTGGGATGAAATTGTTTCTGAACCTCGAGGTCCCTACAAGAAAGACTCTGAATTGTTTGCCAAATAGGAGAAGTTCAAATAGACTTTATGCATGGCTGAGGCAGCATGTGCTATAAATGTTCTCCAGGGCTAGATGCTGTATCCTGATAATCCTCTGTGCTTTCAACACAATCCACCGTAGAGCTTTCCAATCAGCTGCTGTATAGCTGTGATTCCACACTTGGATACAGTGGGTTAAAATACTGTGAGTGGTACACTGACAGAAACAACACTAAAGCAACTATGGTATTTGGAATAGTTTGGCCATTCCATGGACCATTATATTGTTACAGGTTGATTACAATCAGATGCATTAAATTTATAAACAATATGTGGTTAATTTCAGTGTAATTGATAAAGCCGCATAAGGGATGTGAATCTGAAAAAGAAAGGAAACTACACAGGAACAGTAGCACTGTTTTGATACTGTGTTTGCAAAACTGAGCAGAAAACATGCATACGCAATGTGTTGTGCTGCCATGAGAATGTGCGTGGCTTTACACCAAGTTTAGATTTTATACATCCTGGTTTGAGTGTAGAGCGTTTGGACTATTTATATATGAGGCCCCTGATGATTTGTTTGATTTCAGCCTATTTAATCTGAGCAGTACTTCCTTAGTAGTCCCATTTATCTCTGGGAGGTTATCAATTTCCTCACTTGTGAAGAATTTCTTATGAGACTATTGACTCAGGACGTTAGAAATTTAGTCTAAGTGCATTTTATATGCTCAGCACATTACTGTAAGGGTTTTTTCATATAACTAAAATTGTTATATCTAAAGTAGATTGATGATTTGGGACATCTTAACTATTAGCTAAACAACTGGCTTGATGGACTGTATGGTCTCCTCTCATTTGTCAAATTTCTTATGTGAATGGCAGGATCCGTGTGAACATGTTCAACAATGGCGCATAACTGATTCCTGTTTTTTTGGCAGTAACTGCCAAAAAAGGCTCAAATTTCCCATAGTATTGTAATGCTATCAGAGAGATGAAGGGCCACATTTTCACTTTCCATCAATGTACTCTCTATTACATAGAGTTCCTGGCTCCACAGATCTGTTGTGGCTTGACACTGCTGGGTTCAATTAATGCAACCGTTGCACAGAGTACAAGAGAGGTGTTCAGACATAGCTCCAGGCAATGCATGGACATTATGGAACAAATAAACATCCTGCAATGTGATCTGAACCTAGCCTTTGTAAAAAAAGAAATTAGGCAGCCTATTCATCTTCATTGTTCTCCTCTAAGTTAAAATATGTAAATACACCCTTGAAAATCTAACAAATCCCCACCACAGCTTTAAAATATCTTTTAAAGCTTCAGCTACACCACAAAGATATTTATGATTGCCTCGACATCCTGACATCCTGACAGCAGGGATCTAGCTTTAGGCATTTTAAGGCATGTGTCCATTTGGCCTTAGGATTAGCTACAAGCTATTATCAAAAAATATGTTATTTTCAAAAAATATCCCTGGAGCTTTGCTATGTTATAATCACACAGATATCTAAAGCCCAGTTCCACAATGAACACCTTGACATCATTTTGCAACCATTTGCAAGCACAGCTTCATAATCAACACAAATAAGAATAATCTTTATCAGATTCTGAAGGTACTCAGTATCAAACATCTCTGAAGCAGCTTTGTGCTTAGGAATAATGGTTTATTACCTCAGGTTTCTTTAAAATACTCCATTACCATAGCTTTGGAAATGACTCCTTAGACCTTAACCGAACTGTACTGAGAAGAGACACATACTAATAGTCTCTGGGGTCTTTGATTTTAATTTCACTGTTGCTATCATTGCACTTTTGAGGCTTCTTCCGTGCCAACAAGAGCTGCCCTTTCCTAGTATCAAGATGGGTGTTGATACGGGTTTCTTGCACTTTTATTGCTTGTTTTCTCTCATGGAACACACAAGGATTGAAATATCTACATTTATGGTGGTCAGTTTAATAATAATAATAATAAGCAGAAGAAGAATAACAAAAATATTAATAATAATAATAGATTTTATCTTAAAAACTTAAATAAAAACAGCACAAATATAGTTTAACAGAACAGTAAAAACAATGTAATACATTAAGTAAAAATTCATTAAAGGCTGAATATTAATCATTGAATTTTGCCAATTTCACAATGATAATCGTGAGTCTTTAAATTTACTTTAAACATAGCCATTGCATTAGAAGTTTTGACAGGTCCTGGAATTGAACAGGAGAATTCTGCAGTACAAAGCAGTGATCAGTCCAGAACAGGGAGCCAATCTGCTGCAGGCAGCACTGGTATACACATCGACACTGACACAGAACCAGTTTTGAATTACAGATTAACCTTACATGTGTGTCTTTTGGAAGGTAAGAGAAAAACCAGAGTACCCAAAGGAAATCCTAATAAGAATATATAAACTATACAGAGACAATAACCGAGCACAGGATTTCAACTCAGGATGCTGGATCTGTGAGACTAAACACTCCTCCATTGCCACCCATTGCTTCAAAATTTCAGGCAAAATTCTGTGGAAATTCATTTCCCAAGGAAAACATATAATGGGAACACAAATACCCTGCAAGAAACATGGTTGTCAGTATTTACAGGAAGAAAATGCATTTAAACTAGGGCTGGGAATTGATTAAAAAAAACTAATTAATCGTGATTAATCACATCTAATATTAAAATATGTAAATATAAAATTAGTACATAAATGAAGTAAATGCACACTGAATCACAAATGTAACGTAGAATCATCCATCCATCCATCCATCCATTTTCCAACCCGCTGAATCCAAACACAGGGTCACGGGGGTCTGCTGGAGCCAATCCCAGCCAACACAGGGCACAAGGCAGGAACCAATCCCAGGCAGGGTGCCAACCCACCACAGAATGTAGAATCAACTCAATGGAATTAAAAAAAATTAATGGCATAGTTTAAACTTAAACAATGACCTTAAACTTGAACTTTAGCAAAATACTATTTGAGCAAGTACAACCTGAATTTAAATGCCTTCACAAAAGGCAAGTTGAAAAGAAGGCAATAAGAAAATGTGGCCAATGTTTAAATTATCAAATTGGCATTGCATATGAGACACAGACATAAAAAAAAAATTAAATGATCGAAACAACTGTTGACTTTGAATGCACTACTGAAGACTGATTTAATTGAAAGAATAAACATATGTTAAATGGGCATACATTAAAATTTGTGTTAAAACTTTACAAATACTATCTTCAATTGTTCATTACCATCAACAACTTGAAGATTATACTCTACACACGTGTTTTTCAACTAGTACACTGTGGAAATAAGAGTGTAGTGTCCCTGTGTCCTGACCTAAGAAAGACACACTCCTCAGATTGACATGACCTGTCTGAGAAGGACGGGGCAACCCGGAGAAGCTGGCATAAAAGCAGCTCTGTGATCGCTGTTTTGCAGACACGACACTTACAGAGCACTTTAGCAGCCAGGTGATGTGTCGGAGGTCCATCTGCCTGGGTGCATATTCGCCAGTGACTCTCGCAGAGCCGTGGGCATAAGAGTTGCCTCTGACCCCATATCAATGGAGTGAGGCCAAGAGAGGACCACCTGTATGAACATGAGCAGGCAAAGGGACGACGCAGCTGGAAAATGCATCCAAAGTGCTCACTAAGTGCTGTCTTTGCGAACGGCAATCTCTGAGCTGCTTTTTTTGTCCCCCCCATCCTGTTCCCTGTCCTATCGGACAGTTTAGCATGTGTTGCAGGTTTTCATTTTAACCCTTTTTAATTGAGTCCCCTGTTTGTGTTGTTAATTAACTTCTTGTGAATTCATTTTAATGTAATTGCTTTTTTAAGATTTGTTCTCTTCATCGTTCTTCTGAATTGCTTCATTTTTTTCCTTAAATGGCACCCAAACAGAAATGAAGTGTGAAGTAAGTGAGCCAACAGAAGACCAACTAAGCCAGGGCCTCAAACTCCAACCAATTTCACTCCAACTAGCTGCTTAATTAGATACCAATTTTTGTCATTAATTAAACCTGTTATTTAATTCCATGGCTTGTTGCTGCTCTTGTGGTGCATTAGCAGACATTTCTGAAATTGTTGATTTTCGCTTTTCTAAGAGCACTGGGGACCTGAGCAGATCGACATTCCAGAGAACTTCATCTTTCTTTATTTTCAGATATTGTATGATGGACACCAGGGGGGTATTTTCTGTACGTCGCTTAAATCATCCGAGATCAGATGCCTCATCTTGGATAAGTTAATGCCGGTGAAACTCATCCGGGATAAGTCGGTTTTTCAAACGCAGCCGTGTAGTAGATTAGTCTAGCTAGATCTAATCATCTGAGATGAATGCGCATGCCCGCGCTGATTGAAAAGCCCATATATATTGAGTCTCGAAAACATGATCAGCAAGTCTTTGATAGGCTGTAAAAAAATGACGAAAGAACGGGAGCATTTTTTTTTCACACAAGCGGAGCAAGACCTTTCATTCGAAGGACATGAAGAATTTTAAGATTTAATATGCACAAGGGATAACACTGCAAAAGCAGCCCAAACCAGAAAAGACTGCTGGCAAAAAGTGGCCGACAAATTAAATGCGTGTGCATTGTACTTACTGAAAGCAGCGTTTCATTTCCTATGTGTCAGATTAATTATTATTTAATATGTCATAAATACAGATCAAATGTGAGCACAAGGAGAACACGGGAACAGGTTAAAGTGAAGTACAAGAATATACTTCAAACTGGTAAATATTGGTATATAACTATTTAAAGAATTGATGACATAAAGAATCATATATAATGTAAAGAACATTAATTTTAAAGCTAATAAGAAGGCAGACGAGCAAAAAACAGGTGGAGGTCCACGCGGTCCAGACCTAACCCCTGCAGAAGAGTTGGCTCTCCAGCAAAATGCCCATCGCCCTGTTTCTGAGGGCATTCCATAGGGAAGCTCCTCCTCAGAACCAGTGGCAGGATTCAGTGGTCACTTCATTTCAGGTAAAGGATGGTCATTGCATATATTTGTCCTCCATGTGTGCCATAGGTAGGTTCCATATAGCCCTCTTTTTTTTGTTGGGCCAGTTGCAGGGAATGTCATAGTCCTAGAACCTGTGTCTGACCAACGAGATATTGACGAAGGTCAAATATTTGATGAAAACACTGTGTCTGATTATTTATCAGGAGGAGAGGTACATTTTCCAAATAATGTTTGATCAAACTCCACTGTGATCATTCCCATGTGCCCCAATCACATTTGGAAATCCTGGGTAATGAGAATGTTAGGCTGATTGTGGGATTCTTTAAGGAATTGTGGATGTTTTTACCTGTGTATTACCTACCTGCGATGGCATGAAACACCTCTTTTGTCTGCACACGCAGGTGTCCAGGAAACACAATGAAAACCCGAAGGAAATCTTTCAGAGCCAAACAGACTTTACGAATTACCTGGCAAACTGCACTTTTAGATAGATTTTCCGCATCGCCTACAGTATATAAAAAAAGTGTCGCTTGCAAAAAACCTCAAAGCAGTGCATACTGTTTGTGTGGTTGTGAGAGCCCGACTTCACCTAGTTTGACTTCGAATATAAGGTCCTAATAAATTTCTGAGGTACAATATTCCCCCTCGGCTAAAGCGGTATCTTTCGAAAAGAATTTCCTCCGGGAGCAATAAAGGATCTTTCCGATCGCGCAAACCCCTCTCTATATGAAATTCTCCTCTTATAATTTGCATACCGATATCAATTGGTCGCTCATTCATGAACGGCGAAGTCATGACTAAATGAATTCCACACACAGACACTGATTAAGTGTGTGAGCTAATCCTTGTTTACATAGAATAAACCTGCTCCGAGCAGGTTTGAGGATTAGGATGTGTTGCTATGACAACACTTCCAGCAAGAGTTTCGAAAAACCGACAGATCCAGGATCAGGCCAAATCGTCAACAATTACATCCAGCTAAATGAGTAATCCATGTACGAAAAATACCCCCCAGATGTTTTGCCTCATTTTGTGTCTCATTATTGTTTGACTGCTAATTAAGGAAAAAGAAATAATTAAGTGGTCTGAATCTTCAAGAGCAAATCAATTAACATTAGTTCAAAAGAAATTAATTAGTAGCAAAAACAGATCTCTAATTCAGAAAAGGGTTAGAATGAAAACCTGCAGCCACGGTGGTCCTCCAGGACTGAAGTTGGTGACCCCTGAGCTACATGAACATAGGGAGGACATACTAAATCCAGCCTACCATGTCATGTTAACTTCTGGTTGGATTGCATCAGCAGAAGTATTAATAGCTAAAAGTAATAAGCCCAGGAAACAAAGCTTGCCTAAAATCCTTAAAACCACAAAAAGAACTTAATACCTGAGAAAAAAAAAGAATTCAACTTACTAAATAAATCTGGTTACACATTTAATGATCCATTCTTTTGTACTGATGTTCTAGATTCTAAGAATTAAAAGGATACAAATATTTGAACATTCGTTCATCTCAGCATGCAAAATAAATGCTCATTTAATCCCACATAAATGCAATGAAATTCATTTTATTCTTATTTCTGGTAGCTCTTACATAACAAATCTTAAAAAAAACAATTCATGTATTTCTGAATAAATATCAGCTGCCTTCACATGTTGGATTAGGGTGCCAAGAGAACATTAAAATTCTTACAAATAAAACGTTGTACATATAAGCAGCAGGGTCACCATATTTTTAAAGTAGGTGGATTGTTTTAAACACATTGCATTGGCCTGATATCTATTTACAAGAAATCCCTTAATTCACATGTTCTTGTGAAGAATTAAAGGCATTTTTCTCCAGCAGTATAATGGCAAAATGTCTTTGATTTTCAACATCATTATTTTGTCTGCAAATTTTCTTCACATTTACAGTAATTAAACACAGAATATTCTTGAAACATTAAAACAGTTTTGATTAATCTTGTTGTACACTATTCTGTTTTTTAAATATTTTTTTCCTAATTTATTCAGGAAATTTAAGGACTTTTCAGCTAATTTACCTTAAGGCATCAATAAAGTTGACCCAAGCAGAATTCTTCAAATTAAAAAGTGAATCACATACTTGAGAATACCAGGGGGGATTTTAAGGGGGAAGTGGATTTAGGACTGAATCCAGGAAACACTTCTTCACACAAAAAGTTTTGCAATTCTGGAGCAAACTACTTAGACATGGCACCTTTTAGCTATCAGTTAATCAAACAAGCTTCTTGGGCTGAATGATCCCCTCTTGTTGGGTAAAATGTTTATGTTCTTATGTGTTCTCATTTTTGTCTGTGGGGCTGTAAGTGAATGCAGAGACATTCAAATCCATCCTTCTCTTTTTTGTATTGTTCCATGGTAGAATTTGTTGTGTATTCATCTCTTTCATTGTTGCACAAACTCACAGGTGTTAGTTATTAGTATCTACTTTCATTAAAGTGATTATACAAACATAATAATTTCAAACCTCATTAACCCAATTCAGAGTTGCCAGGGCCCAGTGCCTTTCTTTGTGGCCTTGTGCTGAAGGCATTGATCAACATTGGATGGAGTATCAGTCTGGCTCAGATACTATTCAGACACTCACAGTCACCCAGATCCAATGTAGAATTGCTAATTAACCTAACCTAGCCATATATCTTTTGGATTTGGAGAGAAAACCCCTTGCAAACATGGTTAACCTCCTTAGCATTATCTTTGAGATGCTCTTGGCCTTGGAATTCCATGCAAATGCGGTTGACCCTGAGTATCTCTCAGGACATAGGCGTTATAATCTAATGTATAGCTTTAAGCCCGAACAACCCTTGGAGCAGTATTCTTCTACCAATTAGTTGATTAAGTAGCATTATGCTGCAAACAAATCTTGACCATTTCTATGTGCTTAACCACTTTATGGTAACTCATCAATGTTCATGGGTGTGGCCCATCAACAGCCTTCAATCAAAACACAATGCCAGTAAAGGAGAAGCCACATAGCCAATTTTATAGTAACCTGAAACTGAACCATTAGTTGAATAAAGTGATAGTGAATACAATGTGAATTGGTCATCAGATGTTAACACGGATAGTGAAACTGATGGATATGGCACTGAATGAGCAAACTACCATGATCTATCTGGTGAATTTGATTGTCTGCAGGTCCACTGTACAGCAAAAAGGCAAAATGATTGCCAACCAAGCAGAAAGATAAGAAAAACATTAATTTACTTAGTCATGTTGTTAGTGCCAGGGGTAATGTGGAAGTCACTAAGCCTTACACTGTGGTATTTTACAATAACACAATGGGCAGTTGGATTGTGTGATAAAGTACCATCTCATGTACCAGCAACAAAAAATATAATATTAGAAAAGCACACAAAGAAACATGCTTCTATTGTTACAATTGCAACTTTAGGCTGTGCATTGGTGACCATTCAAAACATATCACATGAAGGACGTTAGAAACATTTAGAAGAGAACAGGCCATTCAGACAGGTTCCTTTGTACCATCACCCTCTGCTTCCTGTGTCTGAGCCAATTTTGTGCCCATTTAAAAACATCACCCTGAACTCCCACTTCTTTTAGTTTGATGTACAACCTCTCATGTGGCACCTTATCAAATGCTTTCTGACGTATTGTATACTAAATCCACATTACTACAGCACTGGATGTTACAGACATACCTTTCCTACTGTATATATTGAATGTTGATATTTTGGTATTAACATGCTTCTGTTACACATATTAACATTTTTTTCTTATTGAAAGATAATTGAAAGTTTTTGGCTCATTTTTCAGGGGGTAAACATAATGCTAAGAAGGCTCCCAGGTAACAATTAACATGGAAATGGGTTCTCCCAAAACAAATGAATAAAATCTTCATCATATGATATAGATTAACTGGTGCAAGCAACCCCTGCCTGCTTTCTCTGTGTTTGGGGCAGTTTTTCTACACTCTGTTTTTCCAAAT
Organism: Erpetoichthys calabaricus; assembly: GCF_900747795.2. NCBI lineage: Eukaryota > Metazoa > Chordata > Cladistia > Polypteriformes > Polypteridae > Erpetoichthys > Erpetoichthys calabaricus. The sequence continues at coordinate 187,325,230 of NC_041399.2, forward strand.
TGTGTAATATTTAAAGTCTCTTTAAAAAAGTAGTAACAAATATGGTAAAAGCAACTTAATCCCACTTCTGGATGTCACAATAGCATGGCTATTTATGTGTCCAGGAATTATATCACAACATCTTTAGAGAGTAGCACCTGGTTTAATGGGTGGTTATATTACCAATGTGCTATTTGTAATTTTGTCAAATACAGTAATTTATATGTATATATAGTCATTCATGATTCTTAGTAAATTAAACACTATTGAACAATGCAATAATGCAAGTAGAATCTCCAATAAACTCCAGATCTTCCTTGCTTTATCACAATTCAAAGATGTGCTCCATTAGTCTCTTATTACCAAATTGCTTAAGATTACTAAGCCTCAACATTTCCCTATCATCAAAGTCTTGTTTGTTTTTGAACATGGTGGAAAATGATTAATACCGATAATGTTTTTTTTTAATAAAGGATTTTCCATGTATCCATGCTCTTTGTTTGTATGCATGCTCTCTAATCCAGTGTGGATTGGCTGTAGGTTCAACAAATCTTACATTGTCAAATTGGTTTCATTTTCATGTCTAGCTAGACTTTTCAACATTACAAAATTATTAAGAAATAAATATTTCCTATGTTCCTGCATGGATGGTTAAAATCCAGCCTCTTTTGTTCATGATTATCTAAATAGTCTTACATTCATTTATCCATCCGTTCATGAATCCACTTTATCCAATTCTGGAAGACCAGATTTATCGTGGCTGCAAAGCCTTCTTGTACATTACGAGCACATAAGTCACAAGCAATATGCAGAACATTTAGTGGATTCAGAATGTATTCAGACCATTTTATTTTTTTCCACATTTTGTCATGTTATAGCTGTGTGCTGAATTATTTAAAAAATTTCCCCCCACATCAAAGCACACTAAGTATCCCAGAATGACAAAACAAAACCAGGATTTAAAAAATTTGTGCTAATTTATTAAAAAATAAACTTCTGAAATTTTACATGCACGTGAGTATTCAGACCCTTTCCTTAATACTTAGCTAAAGCCTTTGGACAGCAATTACATCTTGGCTCCTTCTTGGGTATGACAACCTAAAACTCATGTCCTTCTCTTTTTCTTTTTCCTTCTGCTCCCTACAACCAACTGCAATAAAGAAAACATCTCTTCCAAAGAGAAGTTAACTGAAATGTTAAAAAACAAACTCTTCAAAAATTTCAAAGAACATTACACTTATTATCAATGCATACATTTGCAATTATTAGCAGTAGAAATTTTTAAATTAGCTTAACAAATTATCCATTGCAACACAAGACGAGAGGAAAAGGTAAACATTTGGGGAGTCTTTCCAACTAATTCCTGTTTAATGGGAAAGAAATCAAAACATTAGGCTGAAAGATATAAACAAGTTTGGACTGTTGGGGTCTATTGATCAGTTGGAGCTGTGCCTGTTCTCCACTGGTTGTCTCGTTATTATGTATTGGTTGAGGTGGAAGATGAGTGGCTTCCGGGCCTAGTACATGAAGTGCCATCAGTGCTCTTCCGGTGATTCTTTCTCCTCTCTACATGCAAAAAGGGAGATTGAGTCAGTAATTGCACCCTCTCTCAGTCAGGAGTGTGCACAACATTCTCAGAGAAGCCCCCTAGTCACAGATATCCAACACTTTACACTATAACACAACAAATGTGGTACTGCATTTCATCATCAACTTCATATCAACCAGTCAAGTATAAATCTGGCTATTCTAAATGTTCAGAGATTGGTTTATTGTTTCTTATTCTGTTTCTGAACTTTGTATTTCATCTTTTATTTGCTTTTATTAGTTTTATTTTCTATCAGTTTTATGTTTTTTATGCTTTTATTACCTTGTATCTTTTTGAATATTTGTAAAGGCCTTTGCACAAGGGAACGGCACTGCTCAAATAAAATGTATTATTATTACTATTACTGTTAGTATTAATAGTAGTAATAATAATAAAACATTTTATTTATATGGTGCCTTTACCGTGCTCAAGGTGGTAGTTGTTGTAGTAGTAGTAATGTCGTGATGCGAGTTTAATGTGCTCTGTCTGGTGACTACTGTCAATCTCTAAGGGATTTAGCCAGTTTAAGAAGTATTTTGTCATAATGAATGATTCAGGTAGCATGCAGGCTACAAAGGATTTAAAATACTATTTTAATTACGATGGATTTTGGTAAAAACTCTTAATTATTAGTCTTAAGATGGCATTTGCAATATTCTATCTGTTAAAATGCTTTCAGGAAACTCACCCCTGTTGCATTTATCTTGGCTTGACCATATTCATAACATTAATTATTTCAGAATATTTTAGGAGCCATTCTTAGTAAATTTATATTATCTTAACTTCACATAAGTATTTGCCTACTTATATTGAAATGGTTGGTTTTATAGCATGCCAAACACAAGAAATTAGGAGGGCAGCTCAAAGCTACACATAAGGTAATCCTAGGGTGCTGTCGGTAACAACTTCAGCTCATTTACCTGCAGGACCAATCCCTCTCAACAACACTGACATCACTTCCTTCCTAGGCAAATTGAAAGTCCCGCCTCGTCACCAGAAGTTGGTGTTCAGTAGTGGAGCACTACCCCAACCAATTTTTGTGTTGGGTTATGGTCTATTTTTGCATGTGTACATTTGTCAACATTCATTTGTCATTTTGGTTATACATGGTATATTTTTGGGAACCACAACCTATTATACCTATATAGAACACATAGTTAAACAGATAATGGAACTTAGCATTTACAGTGCATCCGGAAAGTATTCACCGTGTATCACTTTTTCCACATTTTGTTATGTTACAGCCTTATTCCAAAATGGATTAAATTCATTTTTTTCGTCAGAATTCTACACACAACACCCCATAATGACAACGTGAAAAAAGTTTATCTGAGATTTTTGGAAATTTATTAAAAATAAAAAAATTGAGAAAGCACATGTACATAAGTATTCACAGCCTTTGCCATGAAGCTCAAAATTGAGCTCAGGTGCATCCTGTTTCCCCTGATCATCCTTGAGATGTTTCTGCAGCTCAATTGGAGTCCACCTGTGGTAAATTCAGTTGATTGGACATGATTTGGAAAGGCACACACCTGTCTATATAAGGTCCCACAGTTGACAGTACATGTCAGAGCACAAACCAAGCATGAAGTCAAAGGAATTGTCTGTAGACCTCCGAGACAGGATTGTCTCGAGGCACAAATCTGGGGAAGGTTACAGAAAAAATCCTGCTGCTTTGAAGGTCCCAATGAGCACAGTGGCCTCCATCATCCGTAAGTGGAAGAGGTTCAAAACCACCAGGACTCTTCCTAGAGCTGGCCGGCCATCTAAACTGAGCGATCGGGGGACAAGGGCCTTAGTCAGGGAGGTGACCAAGAACCCGATGGTCACTCTGTCAGAGCTCCAGAGATCCTCTGTGGAGAGAGGAGAACTTTCCAGAAGGACAACCATCTCTGCAGCAATCCACTAATCAGGCCTGTATGGTAGAGTGGCCAGACGGAAGCCACTCCTAAAAGGCACATGGCAGCCCACCTGGAGTTTGCCAAAAGGCACCTGAAGGACTCTCAGACCGTGAGAAAGAAAATTCTCTGGTCTGATGAGACAAAGATTGAACTCTTTGGTGTGAATGCCGGGCATCACGTTTGGAGGAAACCAGGCACCGCTCATCACCAGGCCAATACCATCCCTACAGTGAAGCATGGTGGTGGCAGCATCATGCTGTGGGGATGTTTTTCAGCGGCAGGGACTGAGAGACTAGTCAAGATAAAGGGAAAGATGACTGCAGCAATGTACAGAGACCTCCTGGATGAAAACCTGCTCCAGAGCGCTCTTGACTTCAGACTGGGGCAAAGGTGCAACTTTCAGTAGGACAACGACCCTAAGCGCAAAGCCAAGATATCAAAGGAGTGGCTTCAGGACAACTCTGTGAATGTCCTTGAGTGGCCCAGCCAGAGCCCAGACTTGAATCTGATTGAACATCTCTGGAGAGATCTTAAAATGGCTGTGCACCGACGCTTCCCATCCAACCTGATGGAGCTTGAGAGGTGCTGCAAGGAGGAACTGGTGAAACTGGCCAAGGATAGGTGTGCCAAGCTTGTGACATCATATTCAACAAGACTTGAGGCTGTAATTGCTGCCAAAGGTGCATCGACAAAGTATTGAGCAAAGGCTGTGAATACTTATGTACATGTGATTTCTCAGTTTTTTTATTTTTAATAAATTTGCAAAAACCTCAAGTAAACTTTTTTCACGTTGTCATTATGGGGTGTTGTGTGTAGAATTCCGAGTAGAAAAATTAATTTAATCCATTTTGGAATAAGGCTGTAACATAACAAAATGTGATGCGCTGTGAATACTTTCCGGATGCACTGTATATAATCAAACTATATTTTATTCTTTTTTAACATGTAGTTTAAATATTGCTATTTTTGCATGTTACAAAAATTGCAAGCACAGATATAGCTAATAACAGAACTTTTTTGTTATATTTTGTAGTATTATGGTGGCTCCTTTTAATATGTATAATAAAAATAGTTTAATGGATCTTACTGAAATAACTTTTTATATGCTTTCCAAATTAATCAAAAATGTGAAGGCAGAATAGCAGTGTGCATATAGAATCTATATATTGTGTAATCCCTTTAATCCAGTTATAGAGTCACATGCGGCTGGATCACAAAGCTTAATAGCACTTCCTCACAGGGCCCACTAAAAGTCACCGATTCTCCTAGGAATGATAAGAATATTAAAAGAAGATGAGAGAACCACACTGAATGTGTGTGGTGTTGAATTTAAACCCAGTCTTTGCGAGTGGAGTGTTTGCATGTCCCTTGAATGATGAAATAGGCAAAGCAGTTATAACGTAAGAAGGCCTTATAAACTATATTTTCCATAGCCTTTTTGACTAATACAGAGGTAATGCGAATCATGTGCTTGTTAATCAGACATTTAAAATAAAGTTATTCTCTGTGTAAAAAATAAAATTAAATTGATAAAAACTTTTCAACTTTTCATTTCAACATTAAAATTAAATTTAAAGTGTTAAATCCGTGTGATGAATCAGTAGTTACATCATTGTTTGGTGGGTAAAGGCCACCTGAGTCTGTTTCACACACATTTAAATTTATATAGAAAGTATTGCAATTCATTTGATCTTTGACATGGTGGTCTGCTATGTCCTAGAATTCTCATTCGGCACATGTAAAGTACATTTTCTTCTTTGATGAAATACATTATATATGTGGCTAAAGGAGACATAAAACTATTCTCACTTTGTATTCTTTACTGGTAAGACTGCACATTATTTTCAGTCATCTGTGTTTTTGCCTGTTTTGTTAATTATGCAGTTTTTTTTTCAATCTACTGTTATTTAATGGTGTTTGATGAAATCTGAGCACACATTCAGCACAGTATCTAACACTGTTATTTATGCTTTTGTCATTCATAAATCCAATAAAAAAGGCAATTCACTGTTTCAAGATAGGTGAGATAGTAGTGAAAAATTGTATTTAATCTTGATCGACTAATTGTATTCCAGTGGCAAATAATGGAAATAAGATGGATTTAATAGAGCTGAAATTATTTTTGTTAATTTTCAAAAAATGAAAATTTATCATATAAGTGTATGGTATATTATAAAAGAAATATTCTACATAAAGATTTATCCATCCATCCATTATCCAACCCGCTATATCCTAACTACAGGGTCACAGGGGTCTGCTGGAGCCAATCCCAGCCAACACAGGGTGCAAGGCAGGAAACAAACCCCGGGCTGGGTGCCAGCCCTCCACATGGCACACACACACACACCAAGCACACACTAGGGACAATTTAGAATCGCCAATGCACCTAACCTGCATGTCTTTGGACTGTGGGAGGAAACCAGAGCACCCGGAGGAAACCCACACAGACACGGGGAGAACATGAAAACTCCACACAGGGTGAGAAAGATTTATGAGATATCAAATATAAAATATTCAGAAATGTATTGTGCCTAGTGGATAATAATAAGAAATGGAGCACACTCATGTTTAGTTACTTGCTCAGGATCACACACTAATTTATAGGGGAGAACTGAACCAATGACCTTGTTGCACAAAGTCTACCAACACTGGGCAGACAGCAGGAACCCTGAAGAGTGTGCCAGTCCATCATACGGCACCCTCATGCACACTGGCCCCATTGACATGTCATTGAGTGTGGGACCAGGCCTGGACTCTGAGGTTATGAAGGTTTTGCTTTAATGCCTGCCCCAGTTCACATAAAACACCGTTGCTTAAGTGATATTTTCTCAGGTAACCTTAGACTAATTTTCAGTAGATTATTTAAATGTTGCATATTAGGGTTTGTTGGACTGTAAACTCATATAGTAGGTTTATTTTGTATTTTCAAAACAGTTCAATAAAGTTTACTATCCCAGGTTACTTACATATATTATTACAAAGTGATTGATTTTATATATATATATATATATATATATATATATACATACAGTCTATTTAGTGTGACGGGCAGCCACAGCCGGGACACCAATGGATTGGAAGCACTGGGGGAGAGAGGATCGCTGAGGCAATACCTCCCCTGGGACTCTAGAGGGCAGTCCTCCTGGGTGGTTTTGTCACCATGGATTCCCATAGGGCATGCTGGGAGCTGGAGTTTAGTGCAGCCCTGTTGGCTTCCATGGGGGCCACTAGGCTAGGGGGAGCTGCAGAGCCCTGTACTGGACTTCCACCAGACCTGGGAGTGATTCCAGGTAATAATGATGAATAAAAGGAGCCGCCTCATGCCATTCGGAGAGTCAGAGATGGGAGAAGATGGACGAAGCTTGCCTAAGGAGGAGTGGAAGCACAAGCACAAGCACAAGAAGAAGAAGAAGGAAAGGCTTCAGGGCTGGACTGCATATTTGTACTTTGGTAATTTTGTGCTTTGCCTTATGTGCTGTGCTCTGTAGCGGGGAGCAAAGAAAAAGCGCTGCGCCACTTAAATAAACTGTGTGCTGTGTGGCAAACTGCCTATCTGTGTCGGGTTAGGGTGGCTGTACGTGCCCTTGGGCTTCACAATGTATAATTTTAATATGTTGCATATGCAAATCAATTTGTTTAAGGCCACATATTAAATAAATAAGTGTACTGGAAGCCTTGTGATTTAGTCCAATACTTTGGCATCACATTCAATTTTAATGTGAGAAATAGCAGTTTTTACTGTTAGTGAAGTGTGTAATGTATGACTAAAGTTTTTACTTTGATATAAACAGAACAGTCAGTCATTATCCAACCTGCTATATCCTAATACAGGGTCACGGGGGTCTGCGTCTTCAGTGTTACAGTATATTCTAAATATTAGAATGTCAGAATAGTGACATAAGATGATAACTGCCCCTTCAGCCAAGATGTCAAAAAATTGAATGAGATACTACAAGTTTGCGATTAACTAAGCAAGCAAGACAGGCTGACATAATGGGTTGTACTCTTTTCAAAAGGTTCTTTTATTTTTAAAAGCAATTAATTGCATCCCTGACCACTAATTGTGTAATTGCATTTGTAATAACAGAAAAAGGGAAACTATGTCAGATTATATATCTCCTTTATTGTATAAGCACATAATTATTTTGGCAATTTGCACTCTAATGTCTTTTTTATTTTAAGGCCTTCTGTTCATTTAATATTAAACACTCTCTACAACAACAACAGCTGGTTTGTGCTGATGGTTCCTTTTTGTTAAAAGTTTCAACTGAGTGCTTTTAAGGTACTGTCATATTATTATTTTTTCTGTATTTCACACATGAAGAAAGTATCTGGGTGGTACTGTGGCGCAGTAGTAGCGCTGCTGCCTCGCAGTGAGGAGACCCAGGTTAGCTTCCTGGGTCCTCCCTGCGTGGAGTTTGCATGTTCTCCCCGTGTCTGTGTGGGTTTCCTCCGGGTGCTCCGGTTTCCTCCCACAGTCCAAAGACATGCAGGTTAGGTGGATTGGCGATTGGAAATGTGTGTTTCGGTAAACATTTTGTGGAGACTGTAACTTGAGACTGTGGTGGGCTGGCGCCCTGCCCGGGGTTTGTTTCCTGCCTTGCGCCCTGTGTTGGCTGGAATTGGCTCCAGCAGACCCCCGTGACCCTGTAGTTAGGATATAGCTGGTTGGATAATGGTTGGTTGGTTGGTTGTAACTTCAGAACGTATGTACTAATTCTTATGTAGGTTTCAGGCGAATTCCAACTAGTCATCTTTAAACTTTTGAGAAGCCCTCACACTCAAATTTTTTATGTTTCACACACCAATCTCTCATCTAAACCAGAAAGTAACAATAAACACTCTGTGGGTGTGTTGTAGATTTCTTTCATTTTTTTTTTGGTGGGGGAAAATTCATTATGGAGTGTCAACATTGCATTTGCAATAAATATGTTGTTTGTTTACCAAACACAATTCTGTGAGCAGAATTCCTATTTTCTAATAACTAAAATAATACATGAAAATTATGCTAAGGAAAGGACATGTTTGCCTTGCGCCCTGTGTTGGCTGGGCTTGGCTCCAGCAGACCCCCGTGACCCTGTAGTTAGGATATAGAGGGTTGGATAATGGATCGATGGAAGGACATGTTTCACCTAGATCAGGGATAAACAACATCAGTCCAGGAGAGCTGCAGTGGCTGCAAGTTTTTGTTTCAACCCAGTTTCTTAACGAGAAGTCAGTTATTGTTGTTGTAGCACTTATTGCTCAAGCACCTGTCCCGTATGTGTATCCGAGGATCACCAGCTCTACCCAGGTATGTGATACCGCCCCAGGCTGAGAGGCGGCACTGCCACTAATAGTCTTGTCATATTCCTCCTCCGCAGTCTTGAAAAACTGCCCAGTGAAGGCAACTGATCTCGCCCCTTCTAGGCTCACATTTTCAAGGGGATCGCTACCTGGAAGGAGGCCCCATTGATCACAGAGAAGACCTAAGGAGAGGAGCTCCAAGTTTGAAGGCCCATCAGCACGGCAAAATGATTAGAGGCCACTTGGCTATGTGGCACTTACCTTTGTTTATTGTTTTCACGCCATCATATGTATGTTGTTTTGTTTCAGACTTTGTTAGTAAACGTGAAGGGCCGTGTTGACACCACAAAATATTCTGGATTTTGTTGAGCCTTCTTCACTTGGCGACCACATACCATACTACTACTTCATTATAGTTGTCTCACTTGTTAACATTTACCATTTTTAATCACTTCTTTTAGTCTTAAAAAGCTGCATTCACTGTTTTTAATTGCTCCTTATGAGCAGTAAGAAACAAATGATAACGGAACCAGCAGTTCACCATCTAGCTTCTCTCAGTTTACACCTGTGTGTATTCATCTGGTTTGTTGAAATATTTGAATGGAATCTGAAGAGAAAAAAAGTGAAGGACTGAGAATTACTCATCTGTTTAAGGCTTCAAATCATCTGGATGATATCCTTGGAAAGGAAAAAAATATCTGTGATTTTGAAAATGACCTAACATGGCAGAATTAAAACACTGACAAACCATGAAATGAAATGAAAAGATCTGTTATTGGTAAGTATTGGTTTCTAGTTAAGCTACTGGGTTGGAACAAAAATCTACAGCCACTGCAGCCCTCCAGGACATTATTAAAAATGTATCAATCACCAAAATGGATTTAACCATGTGATTCCTTAACCTCTAAAACTTCTAAAACAAGGTATAAAAAATTATCAAAAAAATCAGAAACAAGAGCCAGATTATAACACTACCCTGGCAGTATCAGATGTCAGGCTGCAACAAGTGCTGGAAAGTGTGCCATTCCATCATGGGGTGCACACATACACATCCCCAGAGGGGCCATTGAGAAAACCTTTGTAGATATTGAGAGAACATGCAAACTATGGGTAAGCAGCATCTGGACCAGGGATTTAAACCTGGAACTCTGCTGCTGTGATGGGAGCAGTGCAAGAAGTGTAAAATATAATACAAAATTGTTATATTCAAATGATTTAAATGATCTGGATTTTAAAAATATAGATTTAAATTCAAATGACAGTGACTTCCAGTGATGGTGTCATTTATATTAGGTTGGATTAGATAAACTTTATTAATCTCAAGGGGAAATTCAGATGCATACAGCAGCAGAAACATAAAAAACAAGATAATACAGCCAATCAATCAATCAATCAATTGTTTATTGTGCGGATATTTCAAAATTAACTTAATGAATACATCAGGAGAAAGTATTGAATTGCCTGATAGCTGTGGGAAGAAAAGATCCCCAGAGGTGCTTCTTAGCATACTGGGGTGGAATGAGCCTCTGGCCAAAAGTTAGGACGGTATGGAGGGGATTTTTCATGATGGCATCCAATATTGCCACCATCCCTGTATTCCACAACAACTTCCAGTGTGTCAAAGGTTGGCCCTGTGATGAAGTTGGCGTTCCAGATATGTTTATTCAGGCATTGTGCTTAATTTGAGCTCAAGTTGCTTCACCCTGGGACTGCAGCATAGAAAAACACACTGGTCACTGTGGACTGATAGAACATTTCCAGCAGCTTGGTGCATACATCGAAAAACCTGAATCTTCTTAGTAAGTATGGTCTGCTCTGGCCCTTCTTGTAAAGCAACACTGTGTTGTCAAGATAGTCCTTTCGGGTTTATGTGAACCCCCGGGTGCTTGTAGCTCTGCACCACTTCTACATTTCCCACCTGAAAAGTGACTGGTCTCAGAGGCTCCTTAGCGCACAGAAGGTCCAACATCAGCTCTTTTGTCTGGCTGATGTTAAGTTGCAGGTTGTTGTCCCTGAACCACAAGATGAAGCATTCTACAACCTTCTTGTACTCCAACTTATCTCCCTTATTAATGTAGCCTATCATCTGAATATTTCTGTAGATTGCAAGTGCTGGTGTGCTGGAAGTCTGTGTGTAGAGGATAAACAGGAAGGAAAACAGGAGAGTTCCCTGAGGTGCTCCAGTATTACACACCACTATTCCTGACACACATGTTCTGGGTAGACCAGAAAGACTGGAGCAGGAGGCTGTTTTAGATGCCGCCTTCTGGTGGGCAGGCTGTGGAAGTTAGTGCAATTATATAATCAGATAAGTTACCACAATCCTGTTTTGCCAATCTTGGTAAGAGACTCACCACTCTGAAAAGTGCAACAATATACACTGTATATATACTGTATATTTGTATTGTGTCTGTAGTGTGTTACTTTTGTAATTCTTTGAAATGTACTCTTTGTGTAAGCATTGCTGGGAAGACTCAGCAGTACCTTTTTAATTAAAATGATATGTATACTCATTTTATTGAGAACAAATGCAAGTTTCCATTCTCTAAATTTGATTATTTTAATACAGAGTCACAGCGGGCAAGTGTTGCAGCATCCGTGAGATGTAAGACAGAAATCATCTCCAGGCAAGATGCTAGTCAGTCGTATCACAACACTCACATATACAGTCACACTAATTAACAATGGGCCAATTTAGAGGCTTTGAGAACTGGTGGGGAGAAACTGAAGTGTCCAGAGAAACATTACATAGACTCAGATAGATGGTGCAAACTCTGAATCCAAAACTCTTGGTTCGCTGTGCTCTGTTGCTCCAAAGTGCTACTCAGGAGAAAATGAAAATAACATTTGTAAATACTACAGACTACATATTACAATGCTCATAAATTTAACTATCCATTATTATATAAAATCTAATTCATTGGCAGTGCAACATTAAAATCAATAGAATTTAACTTAATTGAATGGGATTTATTCGAGAAATGGTATCCTATGTGACCTCTACTTAAATTGTGATTAGCAGAGTCTGCATTATGAGGCAGAAGTGGTGATTACATTAAATCAATAAATAATGACCATAGTAGCCAGCACAGTCCCCGGTTCAAATAAAGAAATTTATTTGCACAAATAAAGCAACGCACGTGCAAAAGCACCCAAATCACAATATACACAAGTGTCTCTTCTTTCTCTCCTTCTACTCCTTTTGTTGAGGGTCACCCACTGCCTCCCAACTCCGACTCTTCCAGGTGATGCTTATGGTCATATGGAGATCAGGGAGGTCCTTCAGCACCCAGGGACCCTGACAGGACTCTAATTCCCATATATCCCTTTGTACAGGCCCGGTTTCATCAATCAGCACGCCATTGGCTGTCAGAAAAAGACGTGAGTAGGACTGTGCTGGGAAGTTGGCACTCAGGGGTTAAATGTGACATGGGGATCATTTTTTAGTCGTGTAAATTGACTAGGTCCATGACAAGATCAGAATTAGCAGCAAGTCTGATGGTAACCCATGACTAAAAGTCACAAAACGTGACATTGGCTTATGAAGAAAATTTAGATGCATAATATATTAGTATTAAATTATAAACAACAAAGTGTGAACTAAATTTAAATGTAAAAATCATAGGAAAAATAGCTCAAAACAACAAAAACAACAATTACATGAAAAATAATGATAATAAACCCTGAGTGTAACATAACACAACCCAAACCAAAAGAGAACAAAACAAATGCTTGAATGAATCAATATCAAAAACAGAAGCAAATCTTCTTAAAACCAAAAAAAATCCAGAAAAGAAGTCAATAAAATCTTTAAGAGAATCACAAATCACTGTGTTTGAGGTTTGGAGCTCAATAATGCCACCTTGTGGTCACAATATCTATCAATTTTCTGAACCACTTTAAACTCGGTTTAGTGTTTCAGGGAGCCAGAGCAGCAGGTGAAAAGCAGAACACACCCTGGGCAATTCAATTTCATGTGCACACAAACCCAAACATTCACTCTCACCTCATCAATTCAGAGATGACAGTCAATCTTACCTTGTTTCAAGTAATATTATTCCACATTTACAATTTTTTAACTTGCCCATGTTATGTAGTGACATCATCTCGAAGTGACGTCATCTCGGTCGGAAACTGGAGTGATGTTATCGGGCACAGGTGTAATTTCCCATAGTTAGTTTGCAGAAGAAAGAAAGAAAAGGTCAGTGCACTCTGCCACGCCATGTCCGACATAGATTTACCTTCTTCCGAGCCCTTTAGCTGCCTCCCATGGGTGTGTGACACCCTATTGAAAGCTGCATGAACAGACAAGGTCTTTTTAATATTTATTAAAGTACTTCACTTTAGAACAGTGATTCTTAACTTTTTTTAAGTCACAGACCCCTTTAAGAATCTGATGAAAGTTATAGACCCCCTTCTCCAGAAATATTTACATAAACTTTGCATGCAATGAATATAATGAACATTATTAATTGAGATTTGATTGTCTCATACATATACGACATACACAAAGTACAGTGGAACCTCTGTTCACGAACGTCTTGGTACACGTACAACTCGGTTTACGACCAAAAAGTTCGCCAAACTTTTGCCTCGGTTCACGACCACACACTCGGTATACGAACAAGCCATGTTCCCTTTCGGTTTGTTCATGTTCAGTCTCTCCCTGTGCATTTCCTGTGCAGTGAGCAAGAAGGAGAGAGAGAGCGCGACACACACACACACACAGAGGCAGCGAGAGAGACAGAGGCACACACACAGGCAGCGTGAGACAGAGAGCCATACACAGGAGCGCGCGCGCGCACACACAGGAGCGCTCTAGAGAGACACACTGTGAGCTGCGAAGCTGATCGCACCCCCAGAGAATACAGACGCCCCTGGGAAAACCCCTAAGAAACATGGACAGACTACCTTCACATTCCTCCTTTCCCTTCTGGCCGGCTCTGTCGCGTAATATGGCTCTCGCGTGGTGCTCCGCTTTTTAAAAAGTCTGCACGGGCTTCTTTCCGTTTGATAAATTGGTTGCTTGCTACTCCTTCTTTCTCTCTCAGACAATCTCTGCTCCTGGCGGAGCTGTCATCTCTGACTTGTCATGGAGCATGTTTAAACTGTTGAAAAGAGACAAATGTTTGTTTGCAGTGCTTTGAATAAAGTTCCTTTTTTTCTACAACCTCCTGTGTCTCTCTGCAAATCTGTGACCCAAGCGTGACAACACACACAGGCGCTCCAGGCTCGCAAAAGAGAGACGCACACACGCACACACACACAGGTGGGGGAGAGAGCGAGAGAGAGCGAGCGAGGGACACATAAGGTAGAGAAGGCTTGTTTTTGTTTTCAGTTCTATTTACAGTGATCGAATCGTAGCCTGCATTGTTGCAATGTTACTTTTCTTCGTGGTTTATTAAATTACGGATTTTTCAAATGTTCATTTTTTCCCCTGTGCTTAAAACTCATTAAAAAAAAGTGTTTTTAGCGAGCGGTTCCTAGCACTATAGCGCAAACTATTGCAGTGTTAGTTTTCTCTGTTGTTCAAGGTTTTCTCAGTGTTATTCAATGTTTCTACATTTAGTTTACCATTACGCTGTGCATTCTATGGTATAATTAACTATATATGTGCTTAAAAACTAAAAAATATATATATTTGTCAGAGGGGGACACTTTTACATTTTTTTGTGCACTGGGTGGTTCCATTAGACACCCACTGTTGGGACTGGAGGGTGAGAAGTTAAAAGGCTGTCTGTACTTATTAATGGTATTTGCTGTCTTGCAAGGGAGTCACTGCTTTGAAGTCTGGCCTTGGAGGATGCCTGTATTTACCTGGCTTGGAAATATTGGTTCCTAATCAGCATATCTGTACTTATTAATGTTTGGTAACCATACATTTTGTTAACTTGTGTTTTCATTAATTTTTAAACCCAGGCAATTTAGATGTGCCATTGATTAAACTGTTTGTCCAGGACTGACAACAGCAGGGACTGAAGTAAATATAAACTCCTGGCCAGCAGAAGGCAGGAGGGACAGTCCACAGGAAACACTGCCAAGACACTCGGACAGGGCACAGGGGCTCGCAGGCAGACAAGGGTACCTGGCTGGCATGACGTGAGGCACAAGGACGGCAACACTTCCAGGGAGGAAGAGACAGCTCCACAAACAGACGCTGGATGTGGGTTCAGCGAGAGAGGGAATCTGCATGAAAGGACCCAGCAAAGCTGACAGATGAGAAATGAGGCGTGCCTAGGTCCCAGCAACACAAGGAGCCCAGAGTGGAAGAAAAAGGAACAACAAAGAGACGCTGACAGGGAGTCAACAATTTGACATAACTTCTGTAGGGGAACGAGTGTCCGGGGAACAGAGTGCATCCATGGACAGTTGAACGATTAAGTGTTGGGGTAACACAGTGAGCAACTTGGACTCTGCACCACTAAAGGTTGTATCCTCCAATTCTTGTTTTTACGGACTTTTAGAGTGTGGACTGTGTATTTTCCTTTTAAAAAAAGGAAGTTGATTCCTGATATGTTTAGGTGCTGTTATGTTCATTTATCTTTTTAATGTACCTTATATTGTCTTGTACAATAGAACTTACTGTTGCTTTTTTCTGAAATTACTGTTGTGTCTTTCATTGTGTGTTTACTCACCGCTCAATGTAAAGAAACCTGTGTGTTATTATTTGTAAATTTCAGGAGTTCCCAGCCTCTTGATAAAACTGGGTGGCGTAGTCGGATATTTTAATGGTGTCAAAGTTAGATTAACTATAAGTGTGACCAGACACCTGTGACATATTTACATACAGTTCGTATGGTCTGGAACAGATTACTTGTATTTACATACAATCCTATGGGAGAAATTGCTTTGGTTCATGACCAACTCGGTTTACAACCAGAGTTTTGGAACGAATTATGGTCGTGAACTGAGGTTCCACTGTATTATTAAACTTTAAAGTAAACAATCTAAAAAAAGCACACTCTTTTTTATGCAAAAAGGCCACTCGTTATAATTATGAAATACTGTACAATCCTCTTGTGCAATTTAAAACAGATCTACTACATCTACATTTTCTGCTTCCATTACTACTACTACCACTGCATCTACTCTCTTGTTATCTACTTTATTTCAATGAGAAGGTTGTTCTTGTTTGCTTTGAGTAAGAATATGAAACTATGGAGTGGTCTTCGACAAGATGACACGTATATCATCTTTGACATCCAATCTATTTCGACTTTTCATTTTGATAGAAACAAGTGCTGAAAACCCTAATTCACAAAGGTATGTAGTAGCAAACGGAATCAGAACACTCATAGCTTGCTTCACCAGACGAGGGTAGGCTTGTGTCAATGCACACCAGAATTCTCCAAGACTCTTCGAGTTGAATTCATTTTGTAACATTTCCTTTGTCCTCAGGTCAATGAGGTCATCTTTGGCAAGGTCTTCATCACTGATACGGTCTATGTCGGCTAGGAAAGGATTACAAATCCATGTTTCAACATTAACGTCACCTGAGCCAAAGTACCCTCTGAAAGAGTTCTGCAAAATATCCAAATGTCTGCAGAATTCTGCCTACAGAGAAGCTGACAGGGCATTGTTGCTCTCACTTCCATCCTGCTGAAGTGCTTCTTCTAACATTGGAAAGTTTGCGTAGTTGTCTGCCTTCAACCTCCTTTTCCACAGTGGCAGCTTGGCCTGAGAAGCTTTCATTCTTTCAGCAGCATTAGGTGAGATAAATGCTTGCAAGAAAAATAATACACGAGAAAAATAACATCAAGAAACGTAATGCACGAGAAAAATCAACAGTACCGGTCTGTATAGTGAATATACTGTAAATGTTAATTGTTATCTGACCCTCACGGACCTACTGAAATCCATCCATGGATACCCTAGGGGTCCATGGACCACAGGTTAAAAGCCCCTGCTTTAGAACATAATTTTATATGTCAAATTAATATATTCCATGATTGTGAAGAAATAACTTTGACTTGAACAATACCAAACTTATCCTGTAATAACATATGAAATTAAACAGTGTTTTTGCCCAAAACACCTCTTTATCTTTTTGAAATCGCACACATTTTAAATCGTCATAAGCATATTTAAAACTGATTAAACAGCTCCTCATTAAATCAATCAAGCTCCTAAAAGAGACCACCCTAATTCCTCACTATTTCAATATGAAACAATTATTAATTGTAGAACTGAAAAAGTGACCTTCACTGTGAAACTGCTCAAACACATGCTTGAAAAAGTAAAAGTAAATGTTGCTGTTGATTTTAATACAATTCAAATAATTAAATTAGTAGCTGTAATAAGTACAGTGTAGCAGCCAAAGCAGATTCTCCACCACTGGATAGCGTGGTAAACAGTTCAACAGGATGACCTCCAAAAACAATAAAGCACTACAGTTACCTTCAGCTTTTCCACTATCACTCCTCTGTCTTTCTGTCATGCAGACCTGAGCACCAAAGCACCAATGCTCTATACCTCAGTAACAGTTTGGATTAAATTAAACCAAACTACGGAACACAACCAATTTAAATAAATGTGTTTCAGTTTCACAAGATTTACCAAAAAAATAATAAGCACTGCAAAGTTAAAAACACAAAGTACCGAAACTTATCTTGTAGTCTACAGTGCCCCACAGCCTCAGTGCTTTCACCATGTCTTTCGGCAGAATACAATTCAAAGTCAGAAGTAAGGCAAGTGCTGACGCTAACTTAGCTTCACACTAGAAAAGAGCATTGTCATTGACCTCTAAATCTTCACATTGTCAAGGTGAAGTGTTGGCCTACTCCATATATTGTCTTAGACTTACTTCCATTTTTCAAATAATAAACCTATATGTAAGAGGAGACTAAATTTTGTGTGTTTTTAGTAGGTATTCTTGAGTATGGTGGAACAGTCACACAGAAGTTAAGGTTGCTGCCTCAGAGATGAAGTCTTAGTTCAAATACTGGTATTGTGTCATGTGATGAGTAGTGCCTCGGTTCTTCCAAACATGATGCTTGGAAATGAGGCCAAACAGTTCGATCTTGGTTTCATCACACCAGAGTATCTTGTTTCTTATGGCCTAAGAGTCCTTTATGTGCCTTTTAGCAAACTCCAAGCAGGCTTTCATGTGTCATCTGGTGTTTCTTTTGTTCCCATACAGGTTCTCTGAAACTAAAACAGAGTGACAATTGGGCTCTTGGTCACCTCTCTTAACAAGGTCCTGCTCAGTTTGGCCAGGCAGCCAGCTCTAGAAAGACTTGTGGTTGTTCCAAACTTCTTCTATAGTATGTAAGAATTATGGAGGCCACTGTGCTCTTGGAATCCTTCAATGCTGCAGAACATTTTTGTAGCCTTCTCTGGATCTTCGCCTCAACATATTAATGTATTTAGGCTCTTCCTTTCCTAATCATGTCCAATCAACTGAATTGACCACAGGTGGACTCTAAACAAGGTGTAGAAACAGCTCAGCGATAATCAATATGTCTGAGCCATATTTCAAGTATATATAGCAAAGTGTCTGAAAATCCTATTTTCACTTTGTCATTATGGGGTATTGAGTATTGTTTAAGGTGTGGAAACATTTGATTTAAATGATTTTAGCACAAGGCTGCAACATAGCAAAAGTGAAGTTGTCTGAATACCTTTTGAATCCCATATATATATTCATGTTCAACAGAAATTCTGAAAATATTGTGTAGCAATTACAACAGCTCATGTGTAGCTAAAACAAGGTGTAGAAATATGTCGATGATGAAGAGTAGAATGGGATGAACATGAGCAGTGGTGTAGCTAAGCTTGCTGGAGGACCCTTGTGCAGCACCCTGAGGTGGGCCCCTCCTGTGTAGCATAACTGTTAGTAATTTATTTCCAACTAGATCCTAGGGGCCAGCTGGGAAGTGGCATCTGCAACCGCGTCACTATCAGATCACACGTGCCGGTGGTAGTCGAAGGGAGCAGAACTTGAAAGGTCCCCACTGACACCAAGGGATGGCGATGGTAACAAACAAACCACATCTCTAAATGGAATTCGTAATAACTTTTTTAATCGCTTTATTACAGCCGCTTTAAGTTAGCAAAAATGAAATAAATTGTGGGAATGAAATATGGGTAGTAGTAGTAGTACATAAATATATGTAAAATGTGAACCTGCTTACTTTTCCAGAACAACTTTGTGAAGGAAGATGATTAAAATGTAAAGTAAGCTAGGAAGTACAAACTCTTCTGTGTTATAAAATGAAGCAATTTCAATTTGTAACAAATGAAAACGACAACAACGGCTGACAGGATAATACTACACAATCGACCTGTTTTACACAAGTTCTGCGAAAATGGACATCATAAAGTGTTCATGCTCACAGATCCTCATTTTAGTGACACTAATGCACAGTAAGCCATGTTGAGGTACACAATAAAACAGCTTACAAATATGTTAAACTGTTAAAGCTTACAAAAGTGTAACTGACTGACAAGTCACAAATCATATTACTTATAATATCACTAGTACCTTAAAATACTTGCTTGCACGCCTTTTGTCGCGCAAAAGTCTCAACAATGTTTGATACTTCAAGTTGTCTGGCACGCTTGTTTTTGATTGAGAGTACAGCCAAGCCGCTGAATCTGTCTTGCAACATGGTGCTACTGAGGTAATTTTTGATGAGTTTTAACTTAGAGAATGATCGTTGACATGCAGCAACAGTCACTGGTATGGTCAACAGTAACATGCAAGCCGTGCAAACATCACTGAAAGTAGACGACAGTGCATAGTGATCTGTCAGCAAAGGTTGAGCTACTTCGAAAACAGTCGACTTGGTTGACAGGATGGATTGAAAACATGCACGAAATGACAACAATTACTACATTGTTTTTTTAAATCTATAAGGCCCCCAAGTGAGCCCCCCCAAACTCGTAGGCCCTTGTATTTTGCACAATCTGCACAATCCATTGCTATGCCATAGAACATGAGTCATTTTCAAGTGTCATAGCAAAGAGTCTGAATTCTGATGGCACTTTGTCATTCTGGAAAGTATTAACAGTTAACTTTTCTTACTGGTAAAGCTTAGGTCTCTGCTACATTATATGAAATCTGGATTACTTAATGCTGTGTACTTAATAAGATCCAAGTTAAGTTAGGTGATATATGGGATCTTGCCTGTCATTGCTTTGTTCTTACTTTGATAAGTACACTGTATGTATGCAAAAATGTCTAAAAGTAAGTGTACAAAAGTGTGCATTTAGGCCAGAGAGTCCTAGAAGTATGTCTGTGTGAGGGCTGACCAAGGTGTAGAGGCACCTTAATGGAGTGAAAGCCACACAGAAGGTGGTACCCTGGTAAACAGGGCAACGCCTCTCAGGGTAATAGGAAGTGAAGACTAGTGCTGCAACTTGTTTATATCAGATCCAAATGAAAAGAACATTTTTCCAAGATATCACAGACTTTAAGATCTTGTTGCTTTGCGTATATTTTCTTTTACAAGGAATCTGAAAATAGAGATTGCTAGAACTGTATTTGTGTGTGAGGTCTGATCAGGTTCATGTAATCGTGTTGCAAGCATACTCTTTCATCTTTCATATTTAGTTAAAATACTTTTTCTGTTTTGCAGTTATTGGTACAGAAGTTGCTATGCTATTTGTATCTGCCAGTACATATGCAGTGTTACTTTCATTGAATGCTGGTCATATTTTAATGAACCCTGAAGCAAACAATATATTTCTGGGGAAATTATGGGCATTTTATTTTGGTTGAATTAGTGATGTGTACCATTAGAGTGGACTGTCAAGGGGTTACGTGTTTTAAGATAATCGCTCATTGAAATATTCACATTACGCCGTCAACAAACTACTTTAAAAGCAGAGCTGATATCTAATTTATCCTCATCTTACAAAAGCCTCTTAAATAATATGCCTGTGTTAATCACTCAAGCATGACTATGAAGAATATGTATTTGTAATAATTGCCCAGACAGTTTCCAGGAATGATGCAGGATATACATCTTCAATAGAGTTATGAAAAATAAATCCCTAATCCACCATGGGACCATCATAAGGAAGCTGCTTGGTCTTCAGTGACTTTCATTATTAATCAAAGGAATGCTGTCACTTAAGATACACATTTCTGTTAATAAGAGGAAGAGAATATAAACGGATATACACCCTATTTACCTCATTTCCAAATTTGTTTTTCATTATATTTAATCCCTTGTTTAGTAAATATTATGCTTAATATCAGGAATTTAATTACACAATGGAAAGTCAGCATTTAGTGCTTGCATTTTTAATGCTTCTTATTTTTGCTCTACGCATTTACTCTTTTGAGAGTGATGATAGTTGGATCGGGCAGCGTTGTAGCGCAGTGGTAGCACTGCTGCCTCATAGTAAGAGGACCACAGTTGCCGTCCCAGATCCTCCCTGTTTGGTGTTTGCATGTTCTCTCTGTATCTGCATATTCCAAAGACATGCACTTTAGATGGACTGATGATGCTGAATTGGTACTCATGGTGATGTGTGTTCCCCTGCGGCAGTGGACTGGCACCATGCCCAGAGAAATGTTCCTGATTTGTGTCTTATGCTTGCTGGAATAAGCTCCAGCTCCCTGTGACCCTGCTCAGGATAAGCAGGCTTAGAAAATAATATGGAATGGTACAAAGTGTGTCAATTTGATCAATGAGTCAAACATGGTAAGTGAAACAACCACTTTTGGGCTTCAAAGACCAGTCCCTTAGACAATAAGGATAATATTTTATTAGGTCATTATTATTCCATCTATCTATAGTAAAACAAGAAGCAGACAAAGAAAAACATTTGGGGCATGTGTGTGACCCCATATAATGAAAATCAACAAAAAGGAAATAATCTTTTTGCAAAGATGAAGCACACATATTTTTAGATGGGCATACAATAGAGAACTGACTCAAAGATAGCTGAACTGCTGGTCATATGGGTTCCAGGCAGGAAAGGGCAGCGGCAGAAGGGCAGACAACAGAAGTGACTTCAGAGATGGAACATCCATCAATCTTCCATTCTATAGTGAGGAGAAGAGAGAAGCCATAAATACACAGTGTAAACCCCTGGTGTGACAGGTAACTACCATCACCAGAGCCCTCCAACTGTTCCTCAAACGCATATGTGTGACACTATCTATCTATTAACATTACAACTGAATTCAAGATGGATGTTCTTTATTATGAGAAGCTTGATTGAGCCTGCCATTTGCATCGCTCAGTTCTGCATGACAGGACTAGAAAATATAACAAAACAACGATCTTATGTTAGTTATGTTCATTTACATAACACAGTCAAGAAATACATTAGTTTGTACCAATCAGCATACAGATAAATGGTATATTCCTTCACACACCAATATCTTCTAGATATCTAAAGGTTCCAAAATAGTTAAAAAGATTAAATTCCTTGGCATACATCTATATCTTAAGAGAAACTTCTTTTATATAAATTCTTATAAGAACAAAATCTTCTTCTTCTTCTTTCGGCTGCTCCCGTTAGGGGATGCCACAGTGGATCATCTTCTTCCATATCTTTCTGTCCTCTGCATCTTGTTCTGTTACACCCATCACCTGCATGTCCTCTCTCACCACATCCATAGACCTTCTCTTAGGCCTTCCTCTTTTCCTCTTGCCAGGCAGCTCTATCATTAACATTCTTTGCCCAATATACCCAGCATCTCTCCTCTACACATATCCAAACCAACGCAATCTTGCCTCTCTGACTTTGTCTCCCAACCGTCCAACCTGAGCTGACCCTCTAGTGTACTCATTTCTAATCCTATCCATCCTTGTCACACCCAATGCAAATCTTAACATCTTTAACTCTGCTACCGCCAGCTGTGTCTCCTGCTTTCTGGTCAGTGCCACCGTCTTCAGCCCATATAACATAGCTGGTCTCACTACCGTCCTGTACACCTTCCCTTTCACTCTTGCTGATATCCGTCTGTCACAAAACACTCCTGACACTCTTCTCTACCCATTCAACCCTGCCTGCACTCTCTTTCTCATCACTCTTCCACAATCCCCATTATTCTGAATTATGAGAACAAAATAAAAAGCATTAATTGTCATAATCTCATCATTCCCTAGGTAATTGTACTGGAAACAACAGCTACCTAGTTCTACTTGCATATGTCTGGCCCACTCAAAAACATTCACAAATTTGGTGCTTGTGTGTGACAATTTCCAGAAGTTCTGATGTGTATAAAGCAATTCCAGTGAATGCATGTATAATATGAAGCTTTGGTAGGAGAAAGATGCTGTCTGAAGTAGCTCAGCTATGTCATATCACAGTTTGCTGATACAGTACATCATGACTTACTCTCATACATGTATGTCTATCTGTACAGAGTATAAATACAATCAGATTAGTAAGATAATATAACTCTGAGATAATACAGCAGGTGAGCAGAGACTAGTCAAGCAACTCTCCATTAGGTTATATAGGGAATTTGCATGTTCCTATTCCTATAGCCTCTTTTATTCTTACATTCAGCTAATTGTCTGAAATAAAGTCCTCTATCTTATACCAACACTTGAAAAAATCTTACAAAAATTAATGTTCAAAATGTGCACAGAACTCGCTGTCAAGTATGAGCACTAGCTGATAGCCTTCAGGATGTTTTCTTTTCATAGTAGTAAGAGTAATATGGTGATCAGATACCAATGAGCTGTGCAACAGTAAGATGGAATGACCTGTAATTATAAAATGTTTATATTAGTTCAGATTTTTCATAGTGTTGAAGCACTGCAGTCCTACAAATCCACTGTCCTGAGTCACATCGTGTCTATGTCATGTCTGCATGTTCTTCCAGAGTCAGGTGAGTTGGTGTCCGGGTACTCCAAAGATCTGCAATCTAGATTAATTAATGATTCTAAATCTGCCAAGTGTGAGCGTGATTGACCAATAAAATAGATAGTCATCCTGGCTTTATACCTGAAGCAGCTGGTTTAACTGCTATCTCTTTACAACCCTGAATTGAATTAGGTGGATGTGAGAATGTTGTATCATGTTTTGTTTCATAAAAAGTAGTAAGGAAATCTGGCCAGTTTCACATCCTGGAAGTGGATATACTATTTAAAGTACAGATGTTTCCTCATTTCAAATGTCTTCTTCAGTTTACGTTTCTGCTTCTCCTCGATCACATAAAAGAGTTTGACCGAATGATTTTACTTTGATGTCCAGTGAAGCAGTGCCATCTGCCAAAAGGGTATTCAGCCAAAAGCAGTTCAAATGCAAAAGCCATCATCTTCAGGTCCAAAATACTGAATACATGCATTTTTGTGGAATGAATGTTTCTTGGAAAAGCTTTTTGCTATTCTTGGTCTTGTGAAAGTGGGACATCATATATTTTTTTAATATTACATTTTGTTCAGACTTGTGTTATACTCTTTTTGAGTGCTGAGTTTGGAAATGGAGAACAAGAAGGAGTATCTAAAGCACCTGTGTAACTAGATGAAAAGAAAGGAATTCGACATCCTACACACAGAAAACATAAAGATGCATCACTATTATGTAGACAAGACTGCTAGATCTTTTAAGTATGCAATTAAGAACAATGAAACAGGAAAATGTAATATTGTTAAATTATTTTTTAAACATTTTTTTAGTGAAGTGGAGTTTTTAAATAAATAATCGGGACCTGGTGTGTCCTTACGAGGCACTAGCTCTCCGGAAATGTGTTCTTTTCAATTGCAGTGTTTTAATTAACCTGAATTTAAATAATTGTAAATTAAAAAGGTGTTATTCCCCCCCCAGCATGCAATATGGCGGTCACAAGATTACATGAGAAGTATAAGGATAACTTAGCTTTGTTTAATATCGGCTTATGCGGTATTACAGACGGGAAGATTATGACAGACTCTATCAAGAATGTGGGAATCTTGATCTACGCAGTCTGCCATCTTTCGTTGCCATGCTGAAAGGAGGACATAATCTTTCATCCGTTTAGCATCGAGTGTCTTGACAGCAGTACAAGCCTTATATACTGGTCTCTCCACATGCAGGCTCTCTCTGGTCTCCAAACAAAGAAAGGAAAGGACTCAAACCCCACCTTCAAAAATACAGGAATAGCACAATGCCTACATGCAGTTCTCATTCTCCCAACAAAGACAGAATATTTTGTGCTGACAGAGAACAGAAATATACTTGTCCGTCTTTAGGCTGACTATTCAATTCTCCAGTTGTCTTTGGCTCTCTAGTCCTGTGCTTGGCTTGGCAAGTCTAAATGCTGAGCCCCTGCGTACCATACTTGGTCTGCCTGTATGAATGAATCCATAACAGTGTGCACAGAGACAGTGACATTAAACTTAATATTATAACAAACATATTATAACACCTGGAGTGGGCAGGCTTCGATCAGGTGCAGGTTTGAGCGAGCACACTTCGCTCCAAGGATGATTGGGGTGGCTGATCTTGCACTCATGCAAATGCATGCGGATGAGTCTGTTCCTTATTCACACCTGAGAGGAGGCAACGTATCACACCTGTGACCAAACAGGCCATCTGAAAGGAGTCTACACAGCAGAGAAGAAGTTTTAGAGAAAAAAAAAGAACAGAAACAGAGAGCCATGAGAGTAGTATCAGGTGATGAAGCAGGACCAACCAACCAGCCAGCCAGAGAGTGAGTGAGTGAGAGGCAGTGTGGTTGTTAGCCCCATGAAGGAGCAAAGGATCAGTGCTCTAGGGGCGGATCGTCCCTGCTGATTACTCTTCGAGGAGTGGGTACGATCGCAGTGGAGTCCTTCCCAGGGATCCAAGGTACGTCAGGAGAGCGGGAAGGAAGACATGAAGAAAAGCAACTGACACCACTTGAGGCTGCCAAGTGAGGACTGCAGCTCTGCCAGCTGAGCAAGCTATGGGTGAGCCAGAGCGGTAGTTGTGCTACGCTCGTCTGGGATGAGAGAAGGAACATTAAGGACCAGGTAACTGCTTGTTTAATCAGATTTTTAAGTCTGGATTTTAACTCATGGATTATCACTGTTTTTAATGGATTATTTATTTATTGATGGATACTTTGGATCACTGCATTATTTGCACTTTCATTTGTAGGATTTTAATAAAAGCACAGTGTAAGAGCCATTTGCTAGTTACTTAAGTTATATGAAATGTTTGCCTAAATATTAGTGCATAGTCTATGGAAGGTACTTATAACCTCAACAAGTAGAATTGAATTGAAATATTCTAACTACTTTTGCCCCCTGTAACTATAGAATAGTCTCAGTTAGTGACCTGCCTTGCTGTGTGTAAGGCATGGAGGGCACACATGCCTTATGTGCTCAATAGTATGAAAGTTAATCTGCTCTGTTAAACATACAGTATGTACGTTAGAGCACACTGAAGGCGAAGTAAAGCATTTTTAAGTATAGAAACAATTGAAGTTTGAAAAAAAAGCTAAGTTTATAGAAGAAACATTTTTTCACATATTATTTTTGCCTTTTATTCTACGTGTGTAGCAACCTTTTTTCTTTGGACTATTTGCTTTGAATTTGAATAATCTTTTAAAACGAACTTTTGGACTGAGAGATTTCTTTCGGCACGTGTTTTATCCGTGCTTGATCCTGCCTTACATACCCGCAACTACACACAGACACTTATGCACCAACCCCTTGATGAATGTGTGTCCTCATTTGCCCGGCTCGTCTTGGTCTATGACTATCAACGAGTATGGGTTGAAGAGGCTCCTGGAAGCAACTGGGGAGTGTGGAGGTAACCCAGACCATCACAGGTTGCCTTATGGATCTTGTTTCTTAAGTTCAGTTCTCTAACCCAGTCGCACTCTGTGTTAAGTTTACATATCCTCCCTACGTATCTTCCAGGAAGTCCAGTTTTCCCACCCAAGACATCTATATTGGGCTAATTGTGAATATTAAATTGTCACTGTGTGGGTGTTGTAAATGTAAATGAAGGAAAACGATCACAATGGAAAAAGTGTTGGGGATCTGGAGGATTCCCTGTTTAATTTGGTATTACAAAAAATGAAATAAATCACACCAACATGCATAACACAAAATCGTCATCTTTACAATGTTGTAAACAAAACAAAGGAAAAGTATTAGAAGCAAGGAACATCATGTTGCTCTGAGAATGGGCCAGTAATGAACACTGACTTGGCTATGTCAGTTAAGCACCAGCAGAAGGGGTAGGGCTTCTCAAGTCTAAGAAGTGACTTCGGTGGTCATCTGGTAGTTACTAGTGGTATCACATTCAAATCTTCTTCAAAATAGCATGATATAAGCCCATAAAATGCTCCCTACACTTGTGTGTTTGACAGTCTCTTGTTTTGCATGTCTGAATGGGTCTTGTGATTGACTGTCACCTTTTTCAGGGTTCTTTCCTGCTTTGCATCCAGTACTGCTAGGGCCCATGAAATGGATTAGCCATGTTTGATAATATTATGTTATTGTAATGACTGCACAGAAACATTAATATTATTGGTTTTAATTACAGCTTAGGAGATGGGGAGTCAGTAAAACAAGCAATGTCAATTCCAATAAGAGCATTAGTATTTAAACAAAACACAAAATCAGAGCAAAAAGAACAAAGCAAGAGGGTCAAGAGTCAGATTTATTTATTTACAAAAATGAGAGACAAGAATCAAAGACAGCAAACCAAAAAGAGTTACACCCAAGAGATCAAACTAATCTAATATGCTGCACACAAATCTCTTTGAAGATCTCTGTATACTCGGACGATTTGGAATTGTATGAGGTCAAACTTTATCCAGTGGCAATGATTATGTCACCTGGCATGCACCTCCAGTTGTTAAGCCTTGAAACAACATAGAAACTGCAACACAAAAGTGGTGGCATTTATACAAAAGCAACATACAGTAGGGGTCCAGGAGAAATAATTAAAAAAGAAACATTTCTAAAAATGCATCAAAAGAAAATTGAATGCAACCATTGAATTCCTTGACCTCAGAATGGCCCAAAATGACAGCACAGGCCAAGAAATAACTACAAAAAAATTAAAACAGCAGTCAAATTATGACAGTTATGTGTTAACATGTTTATTCCTTTTGTCTTTTTCAGACACCAGGTCATCTTTCATCAATTTATTTGTGAGAGTGTAGCAGCCATCTTATTATAATGTATATGTAGTGTTAACCTGTTATTCTGAAAAACACTCTTATACCCCAAATTACTATTAACATCAGTTTGTGCTTTGTCACAATAAATTCAGCTGTTTTGTCATTTAACCACCATGTATAGTTTGTTTAAAGTGAGTTTCTGAAGACATAGCCACATGTTTATAAACGATACTTGTGTCTGATTAAAAATAATAATTCCTGTCCTTTTGGTCCACAGACAATGCAGCAATATTGCCAGTATTTTGGTCAAAGGCCATTTGGCTCCCAAAACAATAATTTGACTACTGTATACCGTATTTGACCAGAGTGGGGCTGGGCGGTCTCATGGTCTGGAACCCCTGCAGAGTTTATTTTTTCTCTCCAGCCGTCTGGAGATTTTTTTTGTTTTTTCTTCTTCGTGTAAAGCCCTTTGAGCTACATTATTTGTATGAAAATGTGCTATATAAATAAATGTTGTTGTTTGCTTCATCAGGCCGTGAACTTCAGCTCTCTCTGGATCGGTTCACAGCTGAGTGTGAAGCGGCTGGGATGGGAATCAGCACCTCCAAATCCGAGACCATGGTCCTCAGCCAGAAAAGGGTGGAGTACCCTCTCAGGGTTGGGAGCGAGATCCTTCCTCAAGTGGAGGAGTTCAAGTATCTTGGGGTCTTGTTCATGAGTGAAGGAAGAATGGAGCGTGAGATCGACAAGCGGATCGGTACGGCGTCCGCAGTGATGCGGGCTCTGCATCGGTCTGTCGTGGTGAAAAAGGAGCTGAGCCGTAAGGCAAAGCTCTCAATTTACCAGTCAATCTATGTTCCTACCCTCACCTATGGTCATGAGCTATGGGTAGTGACCGTGAATACAAGCGAATCGCGAATACAAACAGCTGAAATGAGTTTCCTCCGCAGGGTGTCTGGGCTCTCCCTTAAAGATAGGGTGAAAAGCTCAGTCATCCGGGAGGGGCTCAGAGTAGAGCCGCTGCTCCTCCGTATCAAGAGGAGTCAGATGAGGTGACTCGGGCATCTGATCAGGATGCCTCCTGGACGCCTCCCTGGTGAGGTGTTCCGGGCACGTCCAACCGGGAGGAGGCCCCGGGGAAGACCCAGGACACGCTGGAGGGTCTATGTCTCCCGGCTGGCCTGGGAACGCCTCGGGATTCTCCCGGAAGAGCTAGAAGAAGTGGCTGGGGAGAGGGAAGTCTGGGTATCTCTTCTCAAGCTGCTGCCCCCGCGACCCGACTTCGGATAAGCGGAAGAGGATGGATGGATGGATGGATGAAACCTGAAAAATCGATCATAAAATCAGACCCCGACTTATACGCCAGTTCAAAAATACGACACATTTTTTTTTTATATATCTTCTTGGTTCCTCCAATCTCGCATCAGTTTCTCAGACACATCAAATTTTGTTGCAGCAGTGCAGTTACACATTTCTTTCACCACTTCAATGACTTTTAATTTAAAACCAGCTTCATATTTCCTTCTGATCAAATGCTCCAACATACAGTAGACAAGGGATGCTCTTACGATAAAGATGAATGAGGGTGTGAGATACAAAAAACAAAACAGTGCAAGCATCACTTCGGAATAGTCTGGGTATTACTGTGTGGTCACATAGGCACAATACATAGAAAAAAAAGGCAGTGTGCTCCGTGGTTACTCTCTCAGGTGGGCGTTAGCATATCATAATCTCTTAGACCAGTAGCGTGAGTTTTCTGCATTCGACTTATATGACCAACATTATAAAATAACAGAAATTATACAGTAAAATCAAGCCCCGACTTATCCGCGGGAGAACTTAAATGCTAGTATATGGTACATTGTTCTACCCACATTGAAAATGAAACAGAGGATTGGCTTAAATAGGAAAGAAATAATACAGCAAGAGGCACCATTGACCCAGCTCTACACTAGACTTGTCCAGAGAGTGAAGACCACCTAGACCAGGCATATTTACTCATGGTCCTGGAGGGTGCATTGGCTGCTGGTTTTCATTCCAACCATTTTCCTAATTAGAAGACAGTCCTTGCTGATAATGAAACTTAGTATTTAACTGCTGTATATTGCTTGTTAGTGCTTTCATTATTCCAAGACAAATTACACTATAGAGCTTTCTTTTCTGAGAACACTATCCATGTTTTGTGGATTGCTCTATCATTTATTTCTAAACATTGTATTAACACAAAAATCGTGATGCACATTCACCATTGTAAATGGAACCAAGTTATCTGGAGAGCTGGTGGCTTTGTTATTTGCATTTTGTCATTAACCATGGCTGGTTAATAAAACAGAAACAATTAAAACCTAAATGCAGCTGCATATAACTAAAATTGG
Organism: Erpetoichthys calabaricus; assembly: GCF_900747795.2. NCBI lineage: Eukaryota > Metazoa > Chordata > Cladistia > Polypteriformes > Polypteridae > Erpetoichthys > Erpetoichthys calabaricus. The sequence goes on from NC_041399.2 coordinate 187,355,371, forward strand.
CAATTAAGGGTCTGGAATCATAAAAAGTAAGCTCAGTAAAATTAAGTGCTAAAAAAATATTGCTTTAGCAGCAAATATCTGGATTCTAATTAAGAAAATGTACAGCAACTGCAGTTCTACAGGACCATGTGTGAAGATCCCTGCTCTACAATATAATTAAAATTTGTCTTGAATGAATGAAAGCATTAACAACACGTACTGTTAAATATTACGTCTCATTAACATCAATGACCATCTTCAAATTAGGAAACTGATTGGAACGAAAACCTTCAGCCGCTGTGGCCCTCCAGGACCATGAGTGAAGATCCCTTCCCTAGACAAACAACTTAAACACAGTGAAATGACTTGCCATGAACTTTCATCTCCTTTTTCATCCCAGAGCCTATGTAAACGTTAAACACTACAGTGCCCTCATGTGGCAAACAAATGTACACATTAAAAAGAAAACTTGATTTGAAGGGAAAGGATCTGACTGCAGGACCGAGCTGTGTAGAGAAGGTTGATCAAACACATTGGACCAGATGAAGACAAAACAAGAAGAATAAGAAGATTAAAAAAGTATAGACCTTTTCACATTTGAAGGTCATTGACTACATGTGGATTATTTAACAGTAATTTAAAAAGAATACATCCATCCATTCCATCCATCCATTTTCCAACCCGCTGAATCCAAACACAGGGTCACGGGGGTCTGCTGGAGCCAATCCCAGCCAACACAGGGCACAAGGCAGGAACCAATCCCGGGCAGGGTGCCAACCCACCGCAGGACACACACAAACACACCCACACACCAAGCACACACTAGGGCCAATTTAGAATCGCCAATCCACCTAACCTGCATGTCTTTGGACTGTGGGAGGAAACCGGAGCGCCCGGAGGAAACCCACGCAGACACGGGGAGAACATGCAAACTCCACGCAGGGAGGACCCGGGAAGCGAACCCGGGTCCCCAGGTCACCCAACTGCGAGGCAGCAGCGCTACCCACTGCGCCACCGTGCCACCAAAAAAAAATAAAAAAAAAATAAAAAAAAGAATACAGCTACGCATAACATATAAGTATTCATCATAGGAAAGCACCATTTGCTAAATTTCATTTCCCATTACCTGTTTCTCCTCTTGTGTAAGTTCACTGTTATTTCCACTAAACATCCTGAGAAATATGGCAGCTTCCACAAACCACAACTCATTTAAATACCAAGAAAGTGTAGGAAAATGTCATTTGAATAAAAAAAGCTAATAGCTACTTCCATGGTCTGTGTAACTTTTATCATTTAAGAGCAAAACCTCTCTTGCTTGACTACAATCTGGAGTCCTGTGGAGGGTTAAGTTGGACGGCTCAGAATTCAATTACACTAAGCTGTGACTGGAGTTAGGACTCTGTGATCACGTGTGTGTCATTATCGCATTACAGCTTTCAGTGCGCCAATTTTTATAAGGACAATTATTATTTCATTTAAGTGCAGTGATTACTATAGTATGCTAAGTTTGCAGTTAGAATTTTATGAAGAACTCTGATTAAAATCACTAACCAGCCCTGATTATAATTCTCCACCTGCTACTTTTCATTATCATGATGATTTCCAACATATAATACTTTAAATACATTCAGTACTTTAAAACCCATGGGCGTTCTGTTGGCATTCAAGTTTTTATACATTACTTTAAAATGTATTTTTGAAATGTGCAGGATACACTACTCACTTTGAAAACTGCTGTATTCAGTGTGGAAATATTGCGCTACTGTTAGTTATATGGCTGGCCTGGCCTGACTTGTGTAAAATATTTGAAACATTAGTGCTACGTCTCAAGAGTGCAAGATAAGGAATTGCCACTTTTCCAATTATTCATGTAGTCAATATGGATAAAAGAGCTGCACCTTTAATCCAAATCTGAGGTTCTCAGAAACATATTCTTTTTCACCTCACTGCATGCACCCCGAGACATGTGAGGTAATGCTCTAGAGATGATGAGAAAAGAAAAACACATTTATTTGGCAACAGAAATATAATTATAGGCCTCCACTCCACTGGATTGAGTAGGATTTCCTTTCTGGCTTTATTTGTTAATGTTGCCATTTTAAATGAAATTCTTTGTCTTTTATGTTACTGAATTTAATTTTATTTTCCTTCTTTTTGTTTTATATAACTAACAATTTTGTCTTGTTCATTAATTTTTTTTGTATTATAGGTAAATTCTATTAGATTTTGTCCTTGACTATTATATATTTATCCTAAAAGGGTAGGTAGTACTGTAGCTGTGGGGACCATCCTCAGCCTTTATAAAGACCTGAGAGGCCATTCACATTTGCTTTTCTGCTTTTGGTGTTTGGTTCTTTTTGGAGTTTTCTTTTCTTCTTTCCATTTGGTGTTTGAATTTGGATTTCACATTTGATGTTGTCCTCTCTTGGTTTGCCTATTTTAACTAAAGTATTGTTAAACTTTTTCACCACATTTGATATTTTTCTCCTATTTTGTTTTAATTGTTTTTTGTTCTAACATACTCTTTATAAATAATAATTTTTGTTTTTGCTATTTGGTGTTTTTTTATTTTGTATAAGGGGTTTCTATGGTGGGCAGCACAGTGGCGCAGTGGGTAGCGCTGCTGCCTCGCAGTTAGGAGACCTGGGTTTGCTTCCCGGGTCCTCCCTGCGTGGAGTTTGCCTGTTCTCCCGTGCCTGTGTGGGTTTCCTCCGGGTACTCCGGTTTCCTCCCACAGTCCAACGACATGCAGGTAGGTGAACTGGCGATTCTAAATTGTCCCTAGTGTGTGCTTGGTGTGTGTGTGTGTGTGTGTGTGTGTGTGCGCCCTGCGGTGGGCTGGCACCCTGCCCAGGGTCTGTTTCCTGCCTTGCGCCCTGTGTTGGCTGGGATTGGCTCCAGCAGACCCCCGTGACCCTGTAGTTACGATATAGTGGGTTGGATAATGGATGGATGGATGGTTTCTATGGTTCCTCACTCCATTTTGGGATTTATAAGATTTGGCCCCTTTCTGGGTGTTGCGGCCTCAAAGACCTGCTTCTTGAATTTTTTTTTAATTCAGACTAGCTTAGTGAGGGTGATGAAGTATTGATTTTCAGGCCTGTTTTCATTTTCATGAGCTCAGAAAGGTTAACAGTAACTGGCAGACTAATTAATATTAATTTATCATTAATGATGTGAAGTACAAGGAGGGATGATAGGAGGCCAAAGCATTATGTCTTCTGTGTGACGGTAATAGGAACACAGTCACTGAGCCTTGCACCAATATAGTTTTGATCTGACAGATCTTCCCAGAGGTGTGAGAGCAGCAGCTGCAAAGCATATTTCAGCCTCATATCATGAAGATCATTGAGAATGAGGTAATGCAAATAATTATTGTATTTTTTTTAAACATGATAATGAAAATTGTTATGACTGAGTCTGCAATTTCTATTAGTTTTGAGGTAACCACCACTAACCCAGAACACCAGGGTGTGCGATCACTAACTTTCTCATTCTCTCTTATCACCCTCAGTTCAGAGTAGATGTCCACTAAGGGCAACTGATCTCGCCCCTTCAGGACAAGTGTGGCGTCTCATTCAGGAGATGAGTTACCCACATTACAGAGCTCGTTACCTGTGACTGGACCACTCTCCAGTGCCTATCCATTTGAAGCCAGTAGCTAAAAGATTTCTTTTGTTAAGTCACTGTGCTATATTCAGTTCTTTTGCTTTGCAAGTAAACACGGTGGCCTGACTGGTACCCAAACTTTTCTTTTGGTTCTTGTCCTCTCCTACACCGACAAGACCATCCATACATTTTTTAATGCAGCTTATCCAGAGCAGGCTTGTGGGAATGATGGATCTGATCTAAATACTAAAACAAATACTTTCTTTAATTTATAACTGTTAGGACCTGAATTTTTTCTTTAGATTTTTAAAATTAGGATTATTTTGATGAAAGATATAGGATGCATTTGACTTTAAATGTAATAATAGCGAGTAAACTACAAGAGTGTGTCTCTGGATTAGGATTTAGTAGAACATCTTTAGTCTCCGTGGTTCTAGCCTCTGATTTCAACAATTTAGTTCCTGCTGTCACTTTGTGTCAGTACAATTTAGTATTTAGTTTTTCTTTTTATGAAATTTAGGAGTTATTAAAAAGTGTTTGTGTTTTTTATATGGTCATTTAGTAGTTTTGAGTGTTTTTTTACCCATTGACAGCTAAAAAAAACACCCTTTCTCTCTCCTAGAACATGAAACAGAAGTGGGAGATGGCCGACTGTCAGCTGTAGCATCTCAACGAAGAACTCCAGGCCCTTGAGATGTGGTGGCGATCTGTGTCACTAGCGCCTGATCAAGGCACCATGCAGCGCCCTCTTTTGATGGACTGAAGACGGGTGTCTCAGCTGTCCACAAAACCAACATCATCAATTACTGTCACGAGAAGCATGAAAATAAAGGGGACTGATTTAAAAACATTTATGCTAGCTAAAATGCCCAGGGGGGCCAGGGGATCTTTTTTGGCCTTGGAACCCCTGCATATTTTTTTTCTCCAGCCTAACTGGAATTTTTTTTTTGTCCTCCCGGCCGTCTTACCTTATTTCTATGTTACTTACTCTTTAATGTTCTTGCCTAATCTTACTTGTTTTTCATTTCCTATAATTTTCTTTTTGTCGTCTTGTACAGCAGTTTGATCTACATTGCCTGTATGAAAATGTGCTATATAAATACATTTTGTTGTTGTTGTAGAGAAAGAAATCAATCTATGCTTTGAGATTTTTTTTGTCACCCAAACTTGAATTTGTGCTCTCTGCACATTTTCTGTAATCTTTTTTAATTAAAAAGGGGGACAACAAAAGAGAAAAGTGCTAACATCAAAAGTCCACAAGCTGTCAACATCGAGTCCTTGGCCACATCACCTTCCTTTGGAGATGGCTAAGACAATAAGCAGAGAAAACAAAGGAGGCACTGTGCTAATAGCACACCACCCTACACATTACAATTAGAGCAAAATAATGTGATTCCTTTTACTAAAGATGATATAGTGAATGGAAAAGAGAAATACTGAAAGTTTTAATAGAAATACATTATAAAATAAGTTCCTGAAGGCATGTATTAAACATTGCTTTTGGTTTTTCCAGAGTGATGCCAGGATCTAAGCAGCTGAAAACTTTACTGAAATTAACTTCTTATTAATGGTTGAAAAGTAGTATGATGAAAAATCCAGAAGTTAAAAAAAGGCTGTGGACAACAGGGAACTGAGGCATCCAAAGAACACAAAACAGAGATGGAGATGAAAGACCACAAAGATGCAGAGGGAGGAAAGGACCAAAAAATCTGATAAAAGCAAGCAAGCACTTTAAGACGGTATAAATTACAAATTGGGTTAGGGCCAAGACCATTAAATATCAGTTTTATAAATCCTATGGACAATCTTTTATTTGCAACTGAAGTTTTTAAAGAAATTTTTGACTTCTTTACAAATCATCTCTAAGGAAGAAGAAGGATGCAGATCTGAATTCTACATGGCTGAAATGGTGAGAAGCTTTTTGCCTCCATCATGGAGTACAGCACTGAGATAGATTTGAAACAAAATTTTAAAAATGATGAGATAAAATAGAAGAGAACAGAGAAATGCATGTTTTATAACATAGAACAAGTCCCTTTTTTAACAATTAAAACATGCACACCCAAGAAAAGCTTCAGAAAGACTGTAGAGTATATACAATTCTAAACCCGAAAGAAGTTCTTAAACTCATCCAATAAAAAAAAAATTACTGAGTCAATTCAGTTGAAAGTACCATGAATCCTGAATGAAATTACTGCAAATCAATTAAAGTAGGAGGATTACTGCCATAATGAAATGAACCAGGAGTCTTAGAGCAAGAGTCAAGTATGGAGTACAATACAATACAATACAATATAATTTATTTTTGTATAGCCCAAAATCACACAAGAGTGTCACAATGGGCTTTAACAGGCCCTGCCTCTTGACAGCCCCCCAGCCTTGACTCTCTAGGAAGACAAGGAAAAACTCCCAAATAAAAAACCCTTGTAGGGACTAAATGGAAGAAACCTTGGGAAAGGCAGTTCAAAGAGAGACTCCTTTCCAGGTAGGTTGGGCGTGCAGTGGGTGTCAAAAGAAGGGGGTCAATACAATACAATATAATACAATACAATACACAGAATAGAACAAATCCTCAATACAGTATAAAAATAAAAAGTTTAGAAGTATGGAGCAGAATTTAACAGTAGATGATATCACATAAGAAGATTTGGATATATTTAGAGTCCTGGAGACCTCATCCATCAAGCTGCCTCCCCCATTTGGCCATTCCATGGCTGAAACAGCACTGGGCCAGCCAATCTGATGAAAAGGACCCCTCCTTCCCACAATTTCTGTGATCCTCCATCAGGGATGACTTTACCTTAGGCAGGCAAAACAACTTGACAGGTGGGCCGTGGCACCAAGTGCCACATTTGAGTACCGAGAAGAGAAACAGAATAGGTGAGGGTTTGTGAATTTCCCATTGGGATTAATAAAGTATCTATCTATCTATCTATCTATCTAGTATCCAATTATAATTATCATGTTACTTATGTTTTAGTGCTAATGACTAACAACAGAGATGCAGTCTGTACAGTTAATCAGCAGCTCTAGTCAGGATATGCTAAACTGAAGTAGTGAGTCTTCAACCGGGATTTAAAAGCTGAGACCAAAGGGGCATCTCTTATAGTAGCAGGCAGACCATTCCACAGTTTAGGGGCCCTATAACTAAAAGCTCGACCTCCCATTGTTATTTTATTAATCCTTGGAATCATAAGCAGAACGGCATCTTGAGATCTTAATGTGCGCTCTGGTTTGTAAGTCATGATAAGTTCCGACAAGTAAGCCGGACCTTAGCCATTTAATGCTTTATATGTTAAAAGGAGGATTTTGAAATCTGTCCTAAACTTAACCAGGAGCCAGTGTAAGGATTTAAGAACTGGAGTTATGTGATCATATTTTCTTGTTGTAATAATTCTTGCAGCCGCATTTTGGATTAACTGGAGGCTGTATAAAGAACAATTTGAACATCCAGTGAACACCGCATTGCAGTAGTCAATCCTACTAGAGATAAATGCATGAATTATTTTCTCAGTACATTGGTTATTTTTCAACTTAGCAACATAAAGTAGCTTTGTCTGAAGTGTGATTTTGCAGGTTTTTTTTACTGACTACAGCCATGGCTGTGTCATGATGGAGGTAAAGTTGAGCAAAAAAGTAATATAATTTTGAAATTGATAAATTTAACACATCATGCTTCCTTCAGAAGAAGATGGCAGTCCAAAGACCTCAGGATATGTGTCAAGCCAGGCAAAGTGGCTTTATTGTCATAACTTTCATACACAGTATTGCAGCATACAGTGGCTCGAAAAAATACAGTATTCCCTAGGACTGCTGGGCAAAATTAACGTAAAGTACAGGACAGGTAAAGAACTGTACTATACTGTAAATAGTTAAATGAATAATAAGTAAATGAATAGATAAAAATAATTTTAAATAGAAAGGAATAAATAAATATCATAATGAATAATAAAAGACAACAGTAGCAACTGGTGCAGCAATGTACCACATATAAATAAACTACTAGGAGCACATCTTAGGGCAGTGGGGCAGCACAGAGTCAAGCGTCCTCACATCCCAGGGGTAGAAGCAGAACCGGGCACAGCTGATTTTGGTGCTACAGTACCTTCTGTCAGATAGTTGCTGAGTGCTTTGCAGATGGAGCACTTTATAAAGATATCTTTAATGGAGAGCAGAGAGGTCCCAATGATCTTCTCTTCTGTGTATACTATCCGTTGTAAAACATTACGGTCAGAGACACAGCAGTTCCCAAACCAGCTGGATAGAATGTTCTCGATTGTGCCCCAGTAGAATGTAGTGAGAATGGGGGGTAGGTAGGCTTGCCTTCTTCATCTATCAAAGGATGCTGGTGTACCCTCCTGGCTATAGAAATGGTGTTAATTGACCGAGTAAGGTCAGCTGTCAGTTGCACATCAAGTAATCTGGTGGAGTGCGCACAGCATGGGCCAACACGCAACTCAACAATCATCTCTTTTGTCTTCTCTACATTAAGAGACAGATTATTAAGTAATAAGTGGTGAATATGCAAAATTTCAGGGGTGAAGTTTAAAAGATCAGAGATCCACTTGGGCTACATTTGCATGAAAAAATGTTCAGGTTACCATTCTTGCCACCCTTGTCCTGCCCACAGTTCCTGTGAGCTCTGTTTCTGTTGTGTTTAAGGCAATGGCTTCATTCCAAAGAAAATTTACTCTGAGTCATGGTGGGAAATAGTAGACTGCAGAATGCAAAACTCTATCTTTAATGCTCCTGAACATCATTTGTAAAAACCAGTTCAGTTATTTTTTTGATAAATGTGTTTGCAAATAAGGTTTTTTTTATAGTGTTCAAGTATGATTAGTCAGAATCACCAAATTCCAAGGCTGAGTGCCACATCTTCAGAGGAGAATTCAAAACTGAGTGGGTGGCAATACACAAGAGGAAGAGTTGATGTGAAATAAGCCATAGGACAGTCTCTCATTCCAATAGGGGAGAATTGGAGAGCCTAGTAAAGGAACGGTGGTGCCCTACTAGCAACACCATATTGTAGGTACACACAAAACAGTTACTGGGCCCCTGAAAAAAAACAAATCTGAAAGATTTTAGAAAGAAAACAATGAAAGTATTATAGTATAAGTTTTATTTTAAGTTTGTCATTTGTTTTTTTTTAACAAATCTTTATCCCAAATTTTGAATTTTATTTTGTATCCCAAATAATACTTGTGTGAAACATAACTGTGATGATGCGGGTTAGCTTCACGCTTCTATTGTCCTTCCAGGAGCCCTGAACCCGACACCGTCGGTAATGTCACTGATGAGCTTGGCAGTGAGGCACAACAAATAGAGCAAGAGGATGGTGCAAAAGTGCTTTTATTAAAACCAACAACAATCAACAACAGTGTCCAAATAAATAAGTGCAGTGTCTTACCAAAAATCTTCAATGAATAAATAATCCATTAAAACAGAAGTGAAATAGTGGAGGTTAAAATCTATTTAGAAAAAAACAATGAGGTTAAAACAACGGCTGGAAGCTGTCCTTTGTACCACAAAGCCCGGTGCGTTTTTTTTTACTAGTGACTCCCCTGTTTCGCCCCCTTCCAGGCTATGCACCAAGGGAGCCACCCTACATGCAGCTGACCTTCTCTCTACATGACTGGTCTGGAGGCTTCCCGATCCCTGGCTTCAGTTCTGCTCTCTCCAGACTGAGACTTGGCTTCCCCCAACGGCCAGGACGCTCACGCTGGGGAATCCACCTTCCAAGCCTCCCGACTTCCCGCGGCGAGCCATCCTTCTTCTGGTCACTCCCGCTCCTCACAATGCTCAGAGGGAGCGACCACTACCAACTGCCCTAGGTGTCAGCCAAACACCCCGCTAGGGCTCACTGTCTAGCTGCCTGCGAGCGCTCGCTCGCTCGCTCTCCCTCTCACTCACACACCGGCTTTCTCCTCACTGCTTCCTGCCGCCTTCTTCTCCTGCAACCTTCATCTCTCTCTTTTTTTTTTTTCTCCTGCTAGCCGCCTCGCGCTTCTATTTATCACGGGGACGTGGATCAGCTGTGGCAATCAGCAGCCCCTGGGAACAATTATGGATGCGGACGACTCCTCACCTGTGCACTTAAGCAAGGATCGCCCGCATCACGAACTCCCCCGGGAACCGCTTCTGCCACATTACCATGCCCCCTTTCTAAGCCTCGAGTGAGGCGATTATTTATTTAAAAAGTGGCCTTTGACATGAGCTGTGGACCCGCTACACCACAATAACTCATGGTAATGACAGCTTTATATTATAGCTGCTACTACAATGATTTGTAGAAGCAAAGAACTCATTGCTACTGTAATTGAGGATTTTGGACTTCTCACAGAAAGCACAAAAGACTCTTGCCTTCAGTGATAACCAGTAGGTTTGGAAAAATGTTATTATATTTTACAAATCAATCACTTTTGCCACTGTGCATTTTCTTTTCTACAATATTGCATTCCTTGTAACAACAAAATGCTCTGAGGTTGTCTCAAAATTATAAATAAAATGAAGCTATCTTGAATTGTTTATGTGTACTGCAAAGTGCACCCTGTTGCTATTTCAATATCCGTTCATAATTTATTTCTATTATTTGTGAAATACTCTACATGTTTAGCACTTAAAAATGGACAAGAATGTATATGTCAATGCATTTTTTTAAGATGTTTAAGTCCTGTTAGCATTTTGGTGGAATATAACCTTTTTGAAAGTCTCGGTGTTCCCTTTATAAAGTTTCTGTAAGGCTATGTGTTATTTTTTTTAAAAAGCTGCTAACATTCATTTTATGAGTGTGGCTATATCTGTAAGATAATTATTTTTCCCACTTTTTGAAATCAAATTGTCTAAAGAGCGCGGCCTGTGCTATGACACATGCAGTCTCATGAGATTATTGTGAACAAAGCAAGGACAAGGAGATGAAGAATGTGAAACAAAAATTGTAGTCGAGGACAGGCAGCGGTTATAACCGAGAAAAACATAAAAAAAAAAAACAAAGGGCAAAACCAAAATCAAAGGTGAAGAGCAAAAAGAGCTAAAAAAAAAAACCAAACTAGCCTACTTGATCAGAAAATCTGTGAAGACTTGAACATGCATCCACCAAGGGACAGCGAAGTTTGTGACCGCCATCATATTTATATCGTCACTACTCGTAACATAGACAACGCAACACATGCAGTCATGGGACACTGCTTGTAGTGCTGTAGAAAAACTAAATAAATAAACTGTCAATGCAAGTTGAAATAAAAAAAAAAAATACAAAAACAATCCTGGAAAAAAAAAACAATGAATGGAGTCATATATACATATAAAATGCACATAATATCACAACCTGAAATGGGGCACTGTTGACACAATCCTTAACCCAGAATAACTTCAAGAAAGTAAAAAATAGGAAACCATATGTATTTTTTGAAAAAATAAAGACAAAAAATGGAGGTACACATGACAGAAGATAAAGTATCAAAATAAACTGAAAAAAAAATGCATAGGTGCCCCCTGGGCCTGAGAATGAGGCCATGCCTTATTCAGTAAGAAATGCAGTTTTTTCCGACATCTTCTCTTTTGTAGCACAGCTCTGCCCAGTATTCCTGCTGTCAGTTAAACCCTTGTTTTAATCATTTTCCAACTCCAGGGTCAATGGCTTTTAAGCCTCAGCCTGAAGTTATTTCTGATCCTGGCAATGGCTAGAGGTTATTTAAGATCAAGATCCCAGAGAATTATCTTCTGGTTTCAAAAGCCTGTGGAACTCCCTTGGTCAATATTACCAGAGCTTCTTCTAGTGGTCCCTGAACCCCAATCTCTCTCTAAAGAACCGTGAACAGGTTCACGTCAGTTGTTCATTGTTATGGACAACAAGAAATCAAACGTAGCAAGACTCCCTTCCTTGAACTATTGTCTTGGGGGATAGCGGCTTAGTAATGTGGTGCCTGTCACCCTCCTTTCTTTATTTTCTTTTAAGTAAACTAACTCTGGGGTTCCATCTATACATCCAAATGTAAGTGGGCTAGTGTCTCTTTGTGGTGATGACCTAAATATGCTAACAGAACACTACAAGGGGACATTGTCTATATAGTTATCCCGTCCTGAGCCACCTGAAAAACATCCTCATCCTAGTCTCAACATGGTCACATTCAGCAAGGGTAATGGTATTTTTGCTGAGTTACAGCCAGGGGTTATTCTCTGGTTTGTGTTTATTTTCTTTTTTATTGTTGTGTTTGCAGTCATATTTTTATTTTTTTTTAATATTATGTTTATTGTTTAGTATTTATGTCTTGTATCTTCAAATGCTCCTCCATTCCTTGTGTTTTGTTGGTGGAACCCTTAGAGATGGGGCCATCTTGACATCTCCCTCTGTTTTTATACTGATGCGTGAGAGAATTCCAGCCATGGTTCATTGAGAATTGTTTGGAGTTAATTGTAAATATTCATTTCTGGTTTCTGGATTTATTGCTTCTGTTTCTGGCTTCTGGATTTTTGATTCTTGGATTACTGGTTTGAAGTAGTTTGATGTCAGTTGGTTTTTTAGGCAAACCCTCTTCGCATCATTCCATGTTTTTCTATTTTTGACGCTTCATTTGCTTATTACAAATACATATCTTTTTTTATAATAATTCTGCTCTGGACTTGCCACTCAAACCAGTGGTTTTGATGGTTCATCTCCCTTGAGGGGAATTTTTGATATATTTTGGGACATTTAAATTATTTTCTTAACTTTTAAAACCATCTCCCCATTTTGGGCCTGTCTGTGGTGGTTGGGGACTGTCTGCCTGGGGTGAGGCCACATCTGGGAAAATTAGAGAATATCTTGGCCTGCTTCGTGGGATTTTTCAGAGGCTGTACACATTTTTTCCAGTTCCATGTCTCTAAATAACAATAATGCTAATTGTATTATGCATAATGCTGGACCCAGCAAATAATGTTTGACACACCACAACAAAGAAAATCCACAGAAGAAAGGCTCCTACAGACTGGCTTTTTCTTTTTTATATTGTGATGTATTTTATTTTCAGTAGCAAAAGTAATCCGAAACTCCAAATGACATGAACTCACATGACTAGAATAATATAATTTAGAGAAGGGCTTATTAACATGTAAAATGTGCATAAAACAAATTGTTCCTGATGTGAATTCACCTTAATGTTAGTACTGCTTTAGAACAAGCTACAAGTGTTCTTAATGTAAAAAGAACTCTTTAAGTGTTAAAACAACTAATTAGTAAATTGCACACATGTGTGAAGTGTGCTCTATGGCATATACAAATAATTATATGCTACAGTATTTTTGAAAACTGACAGATGGCTCATTTGGAATAATATACCATTTTTAAAATACAAATTAATCAGACAAACAGGATGAGACTATGCAGACATCTTACAAATCACTCAGATTGCTTAATTCTATGATCGTGCAGCAGCAGGACCCTGAACTGTTATAAAGCAAAAATAAACACAGAGATGAACTTATTTATAAGGAGAAAGCAGAAACTGGAGGACAGAAGAAACAATTTAAGTTAAGAAATAAAAACAATGTTAGAAATTGGGACACTCTGTAAAAATTGTTTCCATTTTTGAATACATTTTTTTCATTGCTCTGTTATGGATGTTTTGAAAGCTTTAACCTCAGTAAATGTTAATATGTGAGTCCTTTATGTTAATAAAGTAGTTTGAAACCAGTTGATTTTTTTGTCCTTTAAGATTGTCATGTTGACAATTTGCAGTGTTAGCATTTTGTAATTGTGTTATTATTATTATTGTGCTGCATTGATACTAGCACCAGCCTCACAGAGAAAGCATTGTGCATCATGACAATGACATGTCAATATATAACCCAGTGTGGCATCCAAGATTATAGATTTACCCCTCAAACAATATCAGTCTATGCATTCTTGGTGTTTTATGCTTTCTGGTTCATGTCTCATTCTGCTTCTCTACTTTATTTACAGATTTAGCATCTTGGTTTTGCTGACAATACTTCTTCTAGTTCAGGGGTCCCCAACTCCGGTCCTGGAGGAGCACAGTGGCTGCAGGTTTTCATTCTAACCCTTTTCTTAATTAGTACCTGTTTTTGCTGCTAATTAACTTCTTTTGAATTAATTTTAAATTTTTTTTGATTTGTTCCCCTCAATTTCTGCATCATTCCTCTAAATTGCTTTATTTCTTTTCTTGAATGGCACCCAAACAGAAATAAAATGTCAATAGAAGACCAACTAAGTCAGGGCCTCAAACTCCAACCAATTTAACTCCAACCAGTTGCTTAATTAGATGCCAGGTTTTGTCGTTAATTAAACCCGTTCTTTAATTCCATGGCTTGTTGCTGTTCTCATTGTGCAATAACATACATTTTCAAAATTGTTGATTTTCTCTTTTCTATGAGCACTGTTCCAATGTTTTGGGGACCTGAGCAGATCGATATTCCTGAGACCTTCATCCTTCTTTATTTTCAGATATTGCATGATGGACACAGTCTTCTGGCCTTGTTTTGTTTTTTTGTATCTTATTATTTTCTGGCAACTAATTAAGAAAAAGAAAACAATTAATAATAATAATAATAATAATAATTCATTACATTTATATAGCGCTTTTCTCAGTACTCAAAGCGCTATCCACACAGGGAGGAACCAGTCTGAGTCTTGAAGAGCAAGTCAATTAAAATTAATTCAAAAGAAGTTAATTAGCAGCAAAAACAGGCCGCTAATTAAGCAAAGGGCTAGAATGAAAACCTGCAGCCACTGTGCTCCTCCAGGACCGGAGTTGGAGACCCCTGTTCCAGTTAATGAATCATGCTAATCCGTGATGCAATGTTGCCTATGGTTTAGCTCTTCATATTTTGTCAGTAGCCCCTCTGAGTTTTAGACATTGACTCTTGTTACAGTTTCTTGAACATTCATTGCCCAGTGGGGGCTGGGAGGTCTCGTGCAAATTTTTTTTGCAATAAGATGTAAAAGACAAAGCAGCCAGCAGTTCTCCAGCTAGCTTTTTTCCAATTACATCTGTGTGTGTTCATCATGCACGGTTTGATTTAATAAAACACTTAATAGAAAAATGTGACAGACTGAAAATGATCTGTTTTAGGCTTCATATCATTTGGATGATATCCTTGGAAAGGAAAAAAATCTACGATATAAAAGCCTTACATTGCACAGACTAACAAGCCATAAAATTAAATAAGGTCTGAGATTGGCAATGATTGGTTTCTAATTAAGCAATTGGGTTGAATGAAAACGTGTAGCCACTGCGGCTCACCAGGACCGACATTGCCTACCCCTGTTTTACATCTTATTGCTAATAAGGAGCAATTAAAACACTGAATGCAGCAGTTTAAGATTGAAATAAGCAATTAAGGTTGGAGAACCTTAACAAGCGAGACCACTAAAATGAAGCATTAAAATGTCACTTAAGCAATATGTGCTTCATCAGCAATAATTGAGTTCTCGTTAAGGAACTGGGTTGGAACAAAAACCTGCACATACTGTGGCACTCCAGGACCGACGTTGCCTACCCCTGAGCTACATCATTTGTATGAAAATGTGTTATATAAATAAACGTTGTTCATCCAACAACCTTTTACACAGTTGCTCAGAACCTCCTTTGACATAAATAAGGCAATTCGGAGAGGTTGCCTGGAGCTAAAAAAGCACTCAAACTTTGCTTGTGCTGCAGTTCAGGAGATCCTTTTGGATTCTGGAATCTAGAACAAAACATAATATACGATATTTTAGCGGACTAACTATTAGACACAATACACTAATAACATAAGGGATTTACTGAGGCAGGGGCTTTCCAAATAAAAAGCAAGCGTATGAATTTGTGGCCAAGCTCAATTTTAAGTGTAAGAATACTGGAGGTGTAGAGACTGTACGTAATTTTTAGTTAGTAGTTCATGAGAAAGTTTTTTGCAAAAACAAGTCCAGACCCAAGATAATAAATAATTTGCAATGCATTGTGAAATGAAATGCTTCTTTACAGATGAACAACAAAGGAGAATGCCTCCTACTCCCCTAAAGAGGACACAAACCATCATTGGCGATTCCCATATGATATCTTGCAACTTCACTTGGATGTGTAATATTAAATTGACATCATTTTTAATTGTTTAAATTCATTAGCTCATGTTTTATTTGAGAAAATATTTTATTCCAATATTTAACTAGGACATCTGGTATTGTTCCACCAGAGCAAACAAAAGTTTTAAGAATAAGGTGATAGAGAGGAGACTCTGAAAAAATGTGAACCATTTTGAAAAGATTTCAGGTAGATTATTATTTTTTCCCATATTTTTGTATGTCAGGTTTTCAGGATCACTTTCTAAGGGTGCTTCATTTATTTTGTCTCTCTGTCTCACTGATTTTTTCTGATTTTCTTACTTTTGGTTTTACTTTCTGTCTTTCTCAGAAAGGTTCTTACTCTTTTCCCAATTGTTGGACTGCTGGCCTTTCTAGAAACTTCAGGCTCTGGCCTGTTGCCACGGAGACAGAACATCTTAGAAACCAATCAGGTGCCACCAGAAATAGGCGGAGCATTCTCTGGTCTGAGAGAAATGCCATAGTGTGTTAAATGTAATGGGTGAAATGTGTAGTCCTAGGCTGTTTTATAAATTTAGGAATTTGCTTCTTCTAATTTCCTTTCTAAAGTCATCTGCATAAGTAAGAAGTACAAACCTCATTTATATTCATCAGTTTTTAAAACTTACATTTTAAAATTCCTTTTCATAACCTTTTCCTAACCATTTAATGTTTTATTAAAGGTTTACAAAAATCTTATCAGCCTCTGTTCATATCATTAATATTTTAATGATAGATTGGCATGCTAATCAAATTAAAATATCCTTGTGCCAGTATTTCTTTCCTCTTTTTAAAATGCTGTTGGAGATATTTGCTCTATTACCTGTTCTAGACATGCTTCTATTAATGGTGTGAACAATTTTACCTTTTAATTTTTGGTAGTACTCCATGCCCCATAGCTTCCATTAAAAATGACAAGGAGGGCACGATGTTTTTTTAAAATGTATAGAAAACACTTAACTTTAGAACATTATTTCAAGCGGCAAATGCATATTTGTCATGCTTGTAAGGAAGTACTTTGACTTAAAAATACTAAACCTATCTGTAAAAGTACATCCATAGAAGGATGGCTACCTTACAGTTCTGAGGTGCTAGGTTTAATTGTCAGCCATTGTGTGGATTCTCCTCCTTGTATTTATGTGTGCTTTCCACCATTTTTTTACTTGGCTGATTTGCTGCTTGTTTTGAGTACAGAATAAGGGAACATTAAATAATAAAACATCTTCTGATTACCTGTAGGATAAGAATAAAACTTTAAAAATTAATTACATTGAGAAAGGGGTTGAAGAGGCACTACAGTGTTCATTCCTCAGTTGAGGTTACTTATTTTATCTATAATTGTAATACAGGTCAGCTTTGACTACTGTATG
This sequence comes from Erpetoichthys calabaricus, assembly GCF_900747795.2. Taxonomy (NCBI): domain Eukaryota; kingdom Metazoa; phylum Chordata; class Cladistia; order Polypteriformes; family Polypteridae; genus Erpetoichthys; species Erpetoichthys calabaricus. Next base: position 187,372,384 of record NC_041399.2, read on the forward strand.
TTCTATCAAAACTTGGCCTCTATTAAGTAAACAGTCTCTCTGTATAGCCACATGTATACAATTTATTACTTACTCTAAACTGGCTCAGTATAAATGCACAAATACAACAGGCTAATACTTACAGCTCCAGGAAATCCAAGCTTGGTCACTGTTGGTGTAAAATTTGTATGTTCTTCAGGTAATTTAGTTTTATCTCCAATGGTATTTGTTAAGTGATCTGGCCACTTGGGCCCAGAGTATAAAGGTGAAATTGACTGGCATGCCATCTTGAATTGTTTCCTGTTGTATATCTGCCTATTTTATCATGTTATGAGATGCACCTAACTCAAAAGGTATTGACTAACCTCTTAGGTTCTTTAATTAATGGGGGAGAGGAAGAAATGTCAAAGCCAGCTATACAACTGTTACCTGTAACCACTTGCTTGTCTCTCTCTCCCTGTATTGTACCCCACATATTCAACCCTAGGAACCTCTGATGGCAGGTTGCTTGCTGTCTGAAACCAACTTTACTTCTAATGATTTACTTCAAACCAGTTTTACCACCAATAGAGTGTTTCACAAGAGCATCCTCTTGCATCCTTAAGGGAACGCAGCTAGACAAGGAACATAAAACCTGGGTTCTCTATATGGTAGTATCAATCAGGCAGAGATGACGACTTTAAGCTTTCACATTAACAATTATATTTTTGCATCAAAATGAATTGCAGAAAATATAAGCAATAGAAAGAAGCCATGCAGTCTGCATTCAGTCCCTGGTGACAATTCCCAGATAGCTCCAAATTACATTTCCCTGATCAAAAAATTAAAAGAAAGAGGTTGTCTCCAGACAGCTTTAGATAGCAAGCTCCATGAAACTGTCCGTATATTTTCACCAAACGTGTTATACCAAAGAGACAGAAAAGCAAGAACTGAATTTAGAGAAACCTCCATTTTAGCAACCAGCAACAAGTGAGAGAGAACCCGTTTTGAAAAAAAAAAACAAAACCTAATAAAAGAGCGGCCACTGTCCTCACTTCTTCTTGCCCAGAAAGAGCACCCGACTTTCTTTTCAGCTCCATTAGCAGAGAACGTTCAGTTTTCTCACACAGAAAACGCTACAGAGTCATTACAAAGTCAAGGTTTCTTCTGGGAATCAAAAGCTGCTCTTTCTAATTAAACAAAATACTCTGAATCCTGCTATGCCTGTCTGCTTTCCCATAATACACTGTACCCCTGTTCAGCTTGACAAGACCTTAATGACTATCATGTGAGATTTGTCAGCTGCAAATGTTACAGTATCTCCCTTACACCGATGCTGTTGCGATAGTCTGTGGCTCCAGATTCTATAATAGATAGAAAAACAGACTCAGCAAATGGAGGAGTGAATGTCTTTGATAGCTTTCGTTTAGAACCAAAAAGGCATCTGAGTGATCACCGACTATAAGGGGCTTTTGGACTGCCAGCGTTTACATTTGAACAAGACAAGCTGCAGTGATTTGCCTGCTGATATTTCTAAATGCACAACCAATTGTTACTTTCTTGTTGTATTGACAAATTATACTTTCATGTTATTCTTCCTCTGCCTTTTATGGGATACTATAGGTATAGTGCTATCCATTATTGTGATTACATACATAACCTTCACTGTTTTTGCCATCACATGAGTGGAATAAAAAAAAAATCCAGTAGCTATAGTGAGCCCACCTGACCCATGGGTCACACCTCGGCAGCTTTTATGAATGTCCCTGAATTTCTCTGTCCGTGCAAATGTACAACAATGTATGACTTTACATCCAGTTTATACAACATGCTTATTAGAACTGCATTGTGTATAAAGAATTCATGCCTACTGCTTAATTAGAGATCAAATAGTTCAAAATGTTCTTAGTGACTTAGAAGTTTCCAGATTCTAGATGACCTCAATCCAGCACTTTAGAGATCTTTGCTCTTTAGAGATGTACTTCTTCCATTGCAATACGTTGTTGGTGAATGGTTTGAAATGAGGGGCTTTGCTTTAAATGAAAGGTAAGTGATTTCAACAGTTTGTATGTATCATTTACTTCTTTTTTTTTTTGAAAAAGTACTTTCTCTTATTTTTTTGTTTCTGTCTCCCCCTTGATGAGACGTCTAAAGAAGAGCTTGGCTAATGTTTTTCTGAGCTGACATCAGTTGTGCGGGGTGAACGTTATACCAATAATAAATGCACTTCTTTTATATTTATCTTGTCCAAATAAGCAATTCCTGTTTATCATATTCCTAGCGTGTGCCATGCCATTTTCTTGAGGTTGGCTGGAGGTTACTTTTTAAAGCTTAAGAGCTAAAAATTGAGGAGACATGCTTGAAATGTCAAGGCTTGTGACTGCAGGACCACTTTCAGTATAGTTAATCTAAAAGATAAGAAAAAATTTTGCACCACACATTCATGTTTAGTTTCCTTCTTCATCAGTAGTAACTAAAGGACTGCCGATATAGCATGAGGGTGTTTGTGTACCCAACTTGGAATGGCACAGGGCACCCAAGGGGAAGGAGAGAGAGAGAGACTGGCAGCAGGAGTCCATAAATTGGACCTGCGGCTGTTGTAAGTGGTTGCTTATGGCACAGAGTTATCCAAGTAGTGAGGCTACAGGATTCTCTCCCATCCATCTGTCATTCAGAAGGTGATTCCTATCTGCCATTAAATTCCTGCATTAGTTCACTTCTTGTGTGCTTTTTCCTGGTGTCTCTCATTTTTCAAATTTCAGATGTTCTCTATTCAAAAGTAACAGGGGCATCTGTAAGTGACAAAAAGCATTTTCAAGATATTTTGTTAATACCATTTTATTTTGACTTCCTAATGGACTTTCTTGGAATTGTTGTAATTTCATGAATCTCTATAAAAGGAATTGGTTCTGCAGAATGGACACAGATGGAAAGCACAAAGTGCATTGTCTAGGGACGATTAATTAATTTCAAAGAACACCTGCGCCTACTAATGGAAATTATTTTGGAAAAAAAAATTCTTTTAATGGATCAACATAAATGAGAATGAGTAGAAATAGAATAGTGTAAGAGACTAATATAAAACAAAATCTAAAATGACGGATCAGCTTCTTGGTGCACTGAAAACCTACAGCCAATGGCACCCTCTCACACCATGAGTGGCACCTTTATTTTAGATGCCAAGCTTTTGTCTGAAACTCATTTCTTGGAGCCACAGTGCTTACAGGATTTTATTCAAATGAACTGCATAATTTAAACCCAATCCCTGTTGTTAGTGAATAAGACATTTCATTGGAAGACTTTTTATACCTCTCATTCTAGAATGTCAAAAATATCTCCTGGTGTAAATATTTTCTTGGAAAATCAGAATATCACCATTTGGCCATATTATAATTTTATGACTAACAAGCTGTTCTACCCAGCTTCTCTCAGAAAAGTGATAAAATGTATGTAATATGCGTAAAATAAATAAACAAAAAGCAGATGATGATCTCCTCATTGTGGCAGAGATATGTGCATTTGTTAGTATTATTTGGCATTTAGCATTTAGTGCTTCTTTGCTTACTGTTACTGAAATTTTACTGTTAGATTAAGTATAAGATTCTTTTCATTTAATTCATTTAATTCAGTTCATAGAGTAGTAATATTAATCATCTGAATAGATCAGTAATTATACTGAAATATTATGAAGCATGTATAATGTGCCACAGAAGTAACGCAACTCAAATGGTAAGAGACAAAATCACGTCAATATGTTGTGTTCTGGAGATATTAAGGTTAACAGGCATAAAGGTCCAGGAAAAAATGGCAACTTTTATTAAGGTTTTTAAAATTTTTATTTTATCTACATATTTTAAATGTACAAAATCTTAAATTATATTAGCCTATATTCACAGTTAAACTAATACCAGAAACAACTGAAAAGTTTTGTGGTTTTCATGTGATAGCTGAAAAGACAGACGGAGAGAAATTTATTAATAATAACAATAATTCTTTACATTTACATATCACTTTTGTCACTAATAAAAGTGCTTCACATATTGAGAGGAGATCCATTTCAACCACTACTACAACCAGTATGCTCACCAGACATTAGCTGTTTCGTGGTGAAGGGGTGAAAGACAGTTAGACAATAAGAGACAGGGAATGATAAGGGGGACAGAATAACAAGGCCATAGTGGGCAATTTATCCAGGACTTCAAGATATACTGTAAAATAATAAACAATATTACAAATGCTCCTAAAGTTACTAAAATTAATTCTAATTTCATCAGGTACCAAAATGAAGATTAATCACAAAACATGACAACATTAGAACATTTATCCAATTCACTTTGAATCTCCAAATTAACATCAAGTCAAGATCTCAAGGTCTCTAATGTCATACTCTCAACCACACTACTTGGTAATTCATTCCATTTGTCTGGTTCTTTATGTGAAGAAAAACTTTCTTGCATTAGCTGGAAAACTGTCCTTAACAAGTTCCCAACTGTGTCCCTCTGTTCTTGTTGTAGAATTTATTTTTATCTTTGTTGCTTTAACTGAAAAAGGTTCAGCTACTTCAGACTCTCCTCATGGCTCATACCTCTCATTCCCAGAATCAGCCTAGTCACTTTTCTCTGGACTTTCCATAGTGTTTATTTTTTGGAAAATGGAGACCAAAATTGAACACGGTATTCCTGGTGAGGCCTCACTAGTGTGTTATATAACCTTCCATGACATGTACTCCTTACCTCATGATATACTAACCTAACATCCTAATTGCCTTTTTAATGGCTTGTATACACTGTCTGAATGTTGATAGTTATGAGTCCACTGTGACCTCTTGGTTCTTCTCATAAGGAGTATGTTCAAATTTCAGATCTCCCAGAAGATACACAATAAATACTGTAGACTGTCTGGGCTTACTTTCACATTTACATATGTGTTTCTCTCTAGCCATGTGATGTAGCTTATCAACCTCTGCAGGTTCATTAATTTTTTTTTTCTTTTTCTTTGACCAATGTGGTCTCTCTTTCTTCCTTTCAAATGAGCTCTTGCTACTGTTTCTCCTCCAGGCTCTAATATTAGCCGCTTTATGGTGATTCACTGTTTTAAGTCTGGTCCCAGGAGTACTTGCAGTCCCTGTGAAGCATTTTTGATCCAGATCTAGATCTGTAAAATAAACCCTTGTGGACATATTTATGTGTGCAAGCCAATCAGACAATTTGACAATTAAAAAAATCAGATATCCCTACAGCTGTTCCAAATAACCTTCAGACCAGGATGACACCCAACAAAGCATGATTTGGGCTCAGAGCATGAGAGCTTTTTCCTGTACATAGAGTTACCAGTTCTGTTGAACTCCAAAATCTAATGGGGCACACATCTATCCAGTCACTGCTCGCCCACTTTCTCTTATCAAAGGTTCCTCAACTCACATCATTGTGAGGTGTTTCTGTCATTACATGGATACTTTACCAAGACACCTTAGTCCTATTATGACTCTTGCTATATGATACAGACTCCAAAGGACTTTCACCGCCTTTACCATTAGCACCTCCCTGCCAGTCTGGCAACATGTCACTGTCTTTATTTTTTATTCTGTGAATATAAAGTTCTGGGCATCAATTGCCAAATGTGTCTTTGATCACAATATCAGAAGAATCTGTAAAGCGACTTGCTTTCATGTTAGAAATATCACAGACCTGAAAGTGTATACAGCTTCAAAGACTGGAATCAATCTTGGCTTATACCATATCTACGTTTTTAATTTATTAAGATGCTGTTTCTTAATGTCAAAGTAAGTTTTTTTTCTTACTATTTTTAACCCACCTGGAACACTGAAGTGTATGTGTCACCATTTGTTGAGTTACAGCCTCTACTGTTTGTCTAGAATTAGACCGCACAGCAGTCCACTTACATGTGCAACAAAAATACAATAAATTTGGATTAATAAATAAACAGCAAAATCCATTAAAAAGTTGAAACAGAGCTTACAACATTCTTTTAAAAATTGAGTAAAGAATACAGACATCACATTACAGGTTGTGACAGTACTACATTTAAGCATTACAGCGTCTATTTTTACAGCTGATGCGTCAAACCAAAACCGGTTTAGACAGATCTTTATTGTCATTGTCACTTTTACAGACGAACAACAAAGTTGAAGGTGCAGTCGACTTACAAAGACAAGAAGAGAGAAAATAATAACAAACAGAATAGTAATAAAAGTACTTTACAAAATATACAAATTGCACTGGTTAAATGTACAAATTTCACTTAAGGTCTATATTGCACATTGGGAAAATGATATGGAGCAGTTTTATTCTGAGTTCAGTGCCATGATTGCTTTTGGATAAAAGCTGTTTTTAAGGTGGTTTGTCCTGGTTTTCATTGCTCTGTATCTCTTGCCCGATGGCAAAAGCTGGAAGAGGCAATGACCGGGATGTGATGAATCCTGTGAAATGTCCTATTGCTTTTTTACAGCATTGGGAGGTGTAGATTTGTTCTAGAGTGGGGAGGGTACAACCAATTGTTCTCTCCGCTGTCCTGACGACCCTGTGGAGCGCTTTCCTTTCTGAGGAAGTGCAGCTGCCGTACCACACACACAGTCCATACGTAAGCAGTGATAAAAGGCAAGGAGCAGATTTTTGGGGAGATGGTTCTTTCTGAGGATTCTCAGAAATTACAGTCTGTTGCGCCTCCTTCAGCAGCTCCTTGGTGTTGGCGCTTCAGGTCAGGTCATCCTCCAGCTCAATGCCCAGAAACCTGAACAATGGGACCCTCTCCACACAGGCGCCGCCAAAGATGAGTGGCTGGATGTCAATTTTGTTTTTTCTAAAGTCAATAACAAGCTCCTTCGTTTTTGTGGTGTTGAGGAGCAGGTTCTTGACTCTGCACCACTCTGACAGTCACTCCACCTCATCCCTGTATGCCAGCTCACCCTCCTTGCCCAAGTTGAGTCTGACCACCGTCGTGTCATCCGCAAACTTTATGATCTTGTTGCTGTGGTGAGTGGGGACACAGTCATATGAGTAGAGGGTGTAGAGGAGAGGGCTGAGCACACAACCCTGCGGCATCCCGGAGTTGAGGCTGAGAGCAGTGGAGGTGTGGGGACCCAGCCTGACCCTCTGGGAGCGACCAGACAGGAAGTCCAGTATTTAACTGCAGGTGAGTGATGGAAGTCCCAGATCTGCCAGTTTGGACACCAGTCGTTGTGGGTGGATGGTGTTAAACGCCGAGCTGAAGTCCACAAAGAGAGGTCTGGCATAACTGCCCTGTTGCTCCAGGTGGGTCAGGGCAGCATGAAGGGCTGTGGCCACAGCGTCCTCCGTGGGTCTCTTTGCTTTGTAAGCAAATTGAAATGGGTCCAGGTCTGCTGGCAGGCAGGCGATGATATGACTCCACACCAGTTTCTCAAAGCACTTCATGATGATAGATGTGAGTGCCAGTGGGCGGAAATCATTCAGACTGTTCATGGTGGATTTTTTCGGCAGCGGAACAATGATGGAGGACTTGAGGCAGGATGGGACAGTGGCCTGGAACAGGGACTGGTTGAAAATCCTAGTGAAGATTCCGGCCAGTTGATCCACACAGTCTTTCAGTACTCATCCAGCCACACCGTCGGGTTCTGCGGCCTTCCTCGGGTTCACCTTCCTCATCACCTGCCTCACCTCACACTCTTCCACCATAAGTATTTTGCTGTTGTGAACAGGCGGGTGTGATAGAGCTACTGTTGGTGTCGCCTTAAAGCGGGCAAAGAAGATGTTCAGTTCCTCTACCAGAGAAGCGTCTCCCTCAGCAGCCGAGGGGTTGCTAGATTTGTAGCCGGTGATGTGCTGGACACCCTGCCACACCTGCCTGGTGTTGTTGCTCCTCAGATGGTCCTCTAATCTCTTTCTGTATGTTGCCTTGGCCTCTCTGATGCCTCTCTTCAGGTTCACTCTGGCTACACTGTAAAGAGCCCCATCCCCACACCTGAAAGCAGTATTCCTGGCTTTCAGCAGACTCTGGACCTCCCTCGTTATCCAGGGCTTCCTATTGGGATAAATCCTTTAGTAACTCACCGATAAAGGAACTGCACTGATAGCTATGACAGCGTTTCATACTTTAAAAATTTATATTTCATAAATTCCTTTCAGTATGTTTTGTACCCATGCATGCCTGTGGTACTCATCTTCAATGCTGTACATGCGCTTAATCTTACAGACATGGAAAATTTGTTGGTACCCTTATGACTCATTGGAAAAGTGATTAAATGAAAAGCAGTTTTCCCATGTGTACCTGCATGCCTTTAATATGTCATCAAATAAAGCAAAGCAAGTGTGAAAAGAGATAAAAGTATTGCTTATTCTACAAATATATTCTAAAATGGTCTGGATACATTTGTTTCTGTCCCTAGAAAACATCATAAATAATTCGATTAGAGTAATTTTTCAATTAGCTTTTTTATATTAGATAGTATCAAAGTAGTCACTCTGCTGTTTGGTTTCAGGCTGTTTTCCACACTGAACATGGACCAAAGAAAGCAAAGGAGAGAGTTGTCTGCGAAGATCAGAAAGAATATTAGACAGGCATGTTAAAGGCAAAGGCTATAAGACCATCTCCAAGCAGCTTGATGTTCTTGTGACAACAGATGCAAATATTATTAAAAAGTTTAAAGTCCATGGTACCTATAGCCAACCAACCTGGATGTCACCACAAGAGGAAATCAACCCCAGAGTGGTCAGAAAAATAGTGAGAATGGTAGTTGTAAAACCAAGGACAACTTCCAAAGAGATACAAAATGAATTCCAAGGTCAAGGTCCATTAGTGCCTGATCACACCATCCATCGCTTTTTGAGTGACAATGGGCTCAATGGAGGACTCAACTACTAAAAGAAAAGCATAAAAAAGACCAGACTTGAATTTGCTAAAATGCATTTTGACAAGCCACAATGCTTCAGACATAATTTCCTTTAGACAGATGACACAAAGCTGAAGCATTTTGACAATTCACATCAGCTCTATGTCCACAAACAAAAAAATGAAGCTTTCGAAGAAAAGAACACCATACCTACTCTGAAACATGGAGGAGGCTCGGTTATGTTTTTGGGCTGCTTTGCTGCATCTGTCACAAGGCGCTTTGAGTCTGTGAGTTGAACAATGAAATCTCTAGAGAGCAAAATGTACTGCCCAGTGTCAGAAAGCTCTGTTTCAGTTGCAGGACGTAGATCCTCCAACCATGATAATGATTCAAAACACACAGCTAAAAGCACCCAACAATGAGAGCAAAACATTGGACTTTTCTGAAGTGGTCTTTTATGAGTCCCGATTTATCTATGGAAGATCTGAAACATGAAGTCTGGAGAAGGCCCCCTTCAAACCGGACATGGCTGGAGCAGTGTGCTCAGGAAGAGTGGGCCAAACTACCTGTTGACTGGTGCAGAAGTCTCACTGAGAGCTCCAGAAAGTGCTTGTTTGCAGTGCTTGCCTCTAAAATATTTGGTTAAGGGTCTCATCATTTTTGTCCATTCCATTTTAACTTGTGTTATTATTTTAAATATTCAGTTGAAACAAAACTCTAAAGCAAAGTCTGATTTTTTTTAATACAGAATGAACAATGATGGGTGCCAACTGCTTTTGTCAGTTTCAAAATGTTTCAGTGACAATATGAGTTCATCTTTTTCCCATGTCTGTATAGACATGCACATGGGCTAGTGGTTTATATTCTGACAGAAGATTTCACACTTACTCTCTGATATTGTGTATTTCTCTTACAATGTGCTATAAACATCTACCATATATACTAGCGTATAAGTCGGGTCTTGAAACCCGAAAAATCGATCATAAAATCAGACCTCCACTTACAGTATACGCCTGCTCAAAAATATGACACTTAATTTTTTTTTTTCTACATCTTCTTGCTTCCTTCAATCTCACACCAGTTTCTCAGACACATCAAATTTTGTTACAGCAGCGCAGTTACCAATTTCTTTTGCCACTTGAGCAACTTTTAATTTAAAACCAGCTTCATATTTTCTTCTGATCGAACACTCCATCATAGATAAGGGATGCTCTTACGATAAAGGTGTATGAGATTGTGAGATGCAAAAAACACAAATCAGTGCAAACGTCACTTCGGAATTTTTTGGGTATTACTGTGTGGTCACGTAGGCACAATATATAGAAAACAAAAGGCAGTGTGCTCCGTGGTTACTCTCTCAGGTGGGTGTTAGCATATCATAATATCTTGGACCAATAGCGTGAGTTTTCCACAATTGAAATATCTGACAGACATTATAAAATACCCAAAATTATACAGTAAAATCAAGCCCCGAATTATATGCGAGAGAACTTAAACACGCGTATATATGGTAACTGTAAACATGACACAAAACTATTACGTGTAGAATTTGCATTACAATCATATTGCAGGTATATTTCTGACTCTAAGGTTAAGGTTTAAAGTTTCTTTATTTAGTCATGTTTACACAAAAAAACATGAAATTTGCCTTCTCAGTTGCATGTATGAAATAAAACTGACAAATAGAAACAAGAAATGTTAAGGTAAGGCAGTTAGATAATACATATTTACACCAAAAAAAAATGGTTACAGGATATATATCAAAGTCTTAATCATTATCTCCAATATTTCTTATTGAAAAGTCGTATGGCACTAGGAAGAAAGGAGTTTCTGGAGCGATTTGTGTGGGTTTTCAAAGTGACTATCCTTCCTGATTTACTGAACTTTAGTTCTACATGTAATGGATGTCTGTCATCAGTTGAGATGATTTCCAGTTTCTTTAGCATTGCCCTCCGACACACACTAGTCAAATCATCTACATCAGCCCCAATAACTTTAGCTGCATACTTCATAATCTGCTGGTGCTTTTTTGAGTTTTGGTTTGTCAGACTATTAAACCAGGCAATGAAACTGAAAGTGATCACAGACTGGATCAGACTGCAATAGAAGGACAACATGAGGTCCTTGTCTACTTTAAATAGTTTGAGTTTATGGAGGACAAATAAGCGCTGGTTGCATTTAGATTTGGATTAAGCAATTTTGAGAATTTTATTTAATATTGCTGCAATGATACTGAAATCTTAATACACATTTTTGTCTTTAGCCATTTGGATGGTCTACGTTATTGCAGTATATTACCTAAAAAATATAACTTGACCGCAGTTCAGAACACAGCAGCAAGAATCCTAAACTAAGCATATCTTATTGGCCTTTGCATCATTAACACTGCCTGGCTGTGTCCTTTAATAATGTGATTATGTTATTTTTGATTTTTGATCCCTTACCAGGGATGTAGCCCTTTATGGACTTCTATCAGTGGGAAAAAAATGACAAGTTTCTATTTCAATCGAGAATATTTAAACTTTAAACATTTAAATTGAAGCACATATTTGCCTATTTCAAACATTTGTCTTTGTTTATTATGTACTTCTACCTCAAGAAGTAGATCATTACATCTCTTAGGACGACTTGCGTCTTTTCATACTGTACAACTGGTCAACCATCAAAATAAGCAGAAGTTTCTTTGTCTCTGTTTTATTTGAAGAATTTGTCAATCTACAGACTTGGCAAGGTCAGCTTCCATGGCCAGTTGCACATGATTGGTGCTGGTTTTTTTTATATATTGATTTCTTTAATTTTCTTTTTGCTGTAGCTGGTGATGATTTACCATTGTCTTCAATGGCAATTTTGGCACACTTGGTAAGCTGACCTGGAGGTTTGATCCAATTGTCTGGTCTATTTTAGAGATGCCATACTCTGTTTTCTGCATTTTTGTCAACTGTTTTTGAGTTTTTTATTTTCCTTTGAGTTTTTCAGCAGGTGGATGCTCATTGCATTATATGTGACTGCACATAAAGGCTGCTGTAGAGATGGCCAGCTTACAGTAGTACAGACTGCCATCATATCTCACCAAAAAGAGAAAACAAAAACAAAACTATTGATTAGTAACTTGAAAAATTAATTATGAATAATTGGAACATTCTAATAGTACTATATGAAAACTGCAATACCCACGGTTTTAAAAGAAATATGCAAATCATGCTGCTTTAATTTTAATCCTTTTCAGTAAGAGTAATATATGTAAACTATGAAAAGGCCACATTGAAAAAATGTGGTGTTAGAAGTTTTTTAATATATGTCTGTCTGAATACTATTACAGATTTTTGGTGCAAAAAAGCATAAATCTATCTCACCACTTTCATGCTTTACACTCAAAAACACTCTGAGTGCAGTCTAATTGAGGATATGGCAGAATCTGCAGAAAATGAAATGAGGCTAATAACCACAAAATATTATAACATTTGCTATGCTGAAAAAGTGCAATACAAAGTGGATTTATAAGCATTCATTTGGTGCAGTGCTCATTTCCTAATGAGCAAAGCCACTACAGTCTGTTACTTACTGCTATCATGATGAAGGAAGTGATTTTATTTTTCTTGACGAGTTATCTCTGCTTGAATGTCTCTGTTCATTGTCTTGGCTTATCTCTTGAGACCAAGGTCTTTCTGTCTGACAACTTTCTAATCACTGATGATACAGATCAATATTTTCCACCTGCTGTTGCTGACAACGCTTGTGACCTCCGGATACTAAAATGACTTTTCTTTCTTCTCATTTACATTGAGCTTTCCTTTTCCACTTATCCATAGATATTTCATTTGCTAAATTGGAATGCATTGCTTCCCTAACACCACTGTGAGAGAAATAATTGAATTCCTGCTCTTACAAAAGTCTGCTATCAGAAAACCTAACGGTGCGGGTCTTAACATTCTTTCCTCCTGCTTCATTTTGATATTTTGTGGACGCTTGTGTTAAAGGAAACCACACAGGTTTTCTACTATAAGCGGGGCAGCTGGTCTGTAAGTAACATTTGGCATTCAAAAAACTCATTTCTTATCCTATTATTTCTAAAAATGGTTTTTGAGAAATGTAAATTTAGCCCAGTTTTCAGAGCACAGACAAGTGGGTTCATTGCCAGGGGAAGACTATTGTCCTTCTGGCAATAGGAAATGGAAGAGAGATTATTAGTATGTAGTGACAGGCTACATCAGCACGCATCTGCAAAGAAAAAGTCTAAAGTTAATTCCATGCTGAAAACAAAAGAAGGTAAACGCCACTCTATAGCTATCTTCAGATGAGCAACTGAGGAGCAGGAGCAGGCAACATACTGTATATGAGGAGGAAGGATAGAACAAAGCCAAGGCAAATGAATAGAGAAAGATGAGAGTAGGGATGTAAAGAGAAGATAAGAGATTGAAATAGTGAAATATGTGATCACAAGCTATAAATGACCTTAGTGTCTTCTGTTTTTATGTTGAAAAGTGTATTTGAAGCCTTCTGAAAAAACATAAACAGAGGCATCAGTCTGGCCATGAATTGCTCTACAGTAGACTTTGCAAGGTCTTTGATCTCAATAGCCCAACGTGTTCTCCAGAACAGTTTGCTAGCCTTCTGTCTGTTTCAACTATGTAGATGGCTCAAAATTTCCTAGAATAAATACAGGAAAAGGATTTTTTAGAGTGGGATGTTATTTAATATTGAATTTAATAGCGGGACCAGATACAAGAATATATTTTTGGCGACAAGTTTGTAAGTGACATAGCAGCACCTGAGACAACTGTAAGTACCTGGTGGGGAACATAACTCTCATCTGTGAAGTGAGCTGCCGACAAGAAGTTTGTGCAAGTTATGTGGTTGACAGAAGCAGATCAAGGGAGGGTTTGACAAAAAAGGCTCCTGTGGAAGGATCATTCTGCAAAATTGGGAAAGTTTGTTTAATGACCTGTGTTATGGTGGAAAAGGGGGGTGGGATAGATGATAGGGTTCATTACTGTGGTCTGCTCCTGGCTTGATTGAGGGCCTTGTTCACAACATGAGAAGGGTATCCTCGATGAAGAAGAATCTCCTTATTCTGATGACATATTTGGCTGGATTTTTTTTTTGGTTTTGACTCTTGCTTTGTTCTGACTATGTTTCATAGGTCCTTTCATTAATCCTCTGCTTGCCTGTATTGTGTCCGAATTGACTGCCTTGTCCTCTTTGATTTTGTATGATAGTATCTTAAAATGTTTTGCCTTCTGAAAACTGTTGCTAAGGTCAGGTACCTGAAAAATGAAAATGAAGCACAAAATGGTGCAGTGGCATCACACAATGAATTTGACACAGCAGTTGTAAGATGATGTTGTAGTAATGCAGCAATCAAAATGCTTAAACTTAAGATAACATTTATCAAAGGATAGGTTTAGTAATTTTCAAGTCAAAATTATTTCTTCACAATTACAGTATACTATGTATTAATTTGCCAAATAAAACTGTATTCTAAAACGAAGCATTCTTTATGAATTTTAAAACTACCTTATCTGTTCTTACAGCTTATGATGGGACTCAAAGGTACACAGGTCCAAATAATAATAAAGAATAATAATAATAATTCTTTACATTTATATAGCGCTTTTCTCAGTACTCAAAGTGCTATCCACACAGGGAGGAACCGGGAAGCGAACCCACAATCTTCCACAGTCTCCTTACTGCAAAGCAGCAGCACTACCACTGCGCCACCTGTGAGGACAAATAGGAAAAAAGGCTTAAACTTATCAAATACATCCATTATTTAAGTCAACGATTTTACTAGATGTCAATTTGTGTTTTGAAATTGAAGTTGTAAAACAGTGTATCCATGTCACATTAGAAAAGAATTAAAAATAAAAACTATTTGTGAGATGGACCATTTTAGATGAAGACCGTCTCTATCTCAGCCGGTCACTGCTGGGATGCTTTGAACTGGTCTTGATCATTCTGCCACCTGCCTTTGGTCTGGCAGGACTCCCTGGTGCACTCAGTCGCTCCTACTCCTTCTACCACTCAACAGGAGTGACCCACCCCATGAGCGCTGTTCCTCTTGTTCTTTTGATGGGCCACCTGACTCTTTCATCTGTTCTTCTCTGTTCTGAGATAATCACCTGATTCTGCCCTGTTTTTCTTGTTCCTCATTTTCTGCTCATAGTCACAGGTACTTTCACTAACAACACATGGAATGTCAATGGGGAATGGCTGTGCTGATTGTGCTTGTACTTTAACAAGCAATCAGCGAGTTTCCCCAATAAACATCTCGTGGCTGCACAGCTTTGTGCGGGCACACACACACACAAAGTCAGAGCTACACTGTCTTTATAAAAAGAATTGTTCACTACAGTAGGTCTTCTGTTTGAATGCTTGCATCCAATCTTAGCGCTACAAGCCATAACTATAAAGTGTTGTGTTTAACCATAAAGTGGTTGATGGAAAATGAAAATGCTTTGTTTTCGTATGTATGTTTTGTTTTGTAAGTATGTTTACGCTCTCAAAAGAAAAATTGCTCTAAACGGCTTCAAACATGTCTGTCTTTACATGCTGATCAACTTCCTTATTTACGTCTAAACTCTACTTATGATAGCGGCTAGGAAATATATTCTTACCTCAAAAAAAATAGTTCCAAGAATTTGTGATAAAATAATTATTTCTACTTTCCTTTCATCATCAAGAATGAATCAAGACCCCTGTACCCTTCAGTCCTACTGCGAACTGCAAGAACAGACAAAGTATTTTTAAAATTTATATAAAAAAGCTTTACTTTAGAACAGTTTTATATGACCACTAAATAAATACCATTGTTGTGAAGAAATAACTTCAACCTGAGTTATCCTTTAAATAAGTCCACGATAATGTCTAGCAATGTTAGATATTACCTAGTACAAGGGAATCCTGTTGTAACGAAATTCATGGGACCATAAAAATGTTTTGTTATACTTAAATTTCATTATAACAAATATAGGGAAAATTTGGTTACCTCAGTTGTAACTCTGGTCACTGCAATTTGCCATCTCTAACGGAAGTAGTGCAAAGACAGTTCTGTAGCTGCTCTGCTGCATCTGGTAAACAGTAACCCAAAGTTAAAGAGTTGGGTTATCCTCTGCAGGAGTAGGCTTACCATGTGACGTGCTTGTTGCACAATGTTTAGAATATTTAACATCGAGCATTGACCTGCTCTTCCTCACACTGTCCTGATCTCTATTCTCCACACCGCATCTGCCACAGCTGTGATTGCTGCTGGTGTCCTTCTAATCTGAAGATAGGAGTTAAAGCAGGACGATTGCTCGTGTTGCGGCTCCTATGTGACTTTGAGAAGTGCTATGAAACTCAAACAGTACAGCATCCTCACATGACACAAGTACCTAACACTGAATCACTGACTCAGCATTCTCTCAGAATTAACTTTTGCCAGGAGTGCCCGAGACTCACAACAGACAAGAAAGAGACGGCCTGTTGCAGGGTTCCTGAGATTCGGCAAAAGTGTAGGTGTGGCGTTCAGTATTTTTTGCATCGCATTATTATCTTCAGTGGCTATTTTTGGTCGAAAAAACACTTCTTACACTCAAATTTACATTTCATCAAAATGAAATTCATTAAGCATGATGTTGTATGAACAGTTGTTCAGGCCAATAAAAAATATTTGTTAATCTTTTTTTTTTGGTTTTGGAAACCATTAAATATTTAATATACATTAGTTACATTCTGTCACACTTAATTCAACAAAATCCATTAAAAACTCATATATTCACAGAGACAAACAATTATAAGTTGTGCAAGATTCAGTGGTACAGGGGGTAAATATGCTTAAATGTAAAAACTTCAGGATTTTTTTATTTTTTATTTTATTGATTTTATTAAACTCAAATAACATTCCCTACAAATAACTCAAATTTTACAAAAAAAGTTTTGAAACAAATCATTATTCTGAAAATTTCATTACTTCAGTATTCGCTGTAACAAGATTTGACTTGTAATTGTCTGGCAACAAAATGTCAAAGAGCAGAAAATGGCAGGCGCCCATAACAAAAGCAAAACAGCACTGTTGGAAATATAATTCATTTTTAACAGAGTAAAAACACTTAAAATCGAAAAGTAAATGTAACGATTATATTCCTTGACCTCAAAATCGTTTAAATCTAAGGAAATGTATAGGAAAACATATAAAGCAAAGAAAAAAAGTTACAATTATACTAGTAATTCTTTTCATTATAAGTTAGGTTCTTGTTTTACTTTGATGGTTTTGCCCAAAAATCTTTTTTCATGTCAGAAACCATTTATTTTTTCAGCACCCATTTAAAGGTTCAACCCTTGGATCAGACAAACATGATCTAAAAGGAAACTCCGAAAGTCCACTGACTGCTTTCCTAAACCCAAGGAAATGTTGCTTTGGAAAGGACCCATCTGTGCTGGAGACAGTTTGCTCTGTTGCTGTACCACTGCCAGAAGGCAACCATTTAGGCCACTGAGGTGAAGGAAGAATCATTTTTGTCTTTATTTTCTTTTTTCTGAAGCTGGACTAAAGTAAGATTGAGATAAAATAAACTAAATAGAATCTGCATGCTTAATCACAACATATTTATTATTTGTTTCCCTTTTCAAGCTAAAAGTGATTGAGTAGCTGTATTTGAAATATGCTCATAATTTCACTTTTCACATAAGTGGTTTTATGCATAAACTGTAATTAAGCTGTCAAAACTCAGCTGCACAATTCACAAAAGGCACTCACTTTTGTATCATTTTTTTTCTATTTGTCAATGTGTGGCTCAGGTCCTAAAATCATGCAATTAAAGGCCTGACATTTTCCTTTCAGATTTGTGGTTTAAGTTTGAAGAAAACTACTAGTTTTATTTTTAGGACTGCTGAAGTTCTGCAGTAAATCAGTCATGAAGCACTATTGCAGATTGGCTGCACTGCAGCTGAGTGTAGAAGAATTAAAAAAAAGAAAATACATTTATGCATTCATTCGTTAATAATTTACATTTATATTCTCACATCAATAACAAATCTTTTGCAGAGATGTGTTCCATTTGTTCTGAAAAATAACAGTGTCTCATTATTATTCTTATTGTAGACAAGGCCACACAGAATTAGAAATCTGAATAATCTCCAGGGAGAACTCTGCTAATTTCAAATCACAACTCCATTTACTTATTTTTATTAAACATACAAAATAAAAGAATAAACAAAAGGGATTTCAAGTTAAACCTTTTCAGGAATTGTGAGACTTTCCTTTTTATAAGTACAAGCATATCTCATGCTTTACTAGGACTGATTTACAGGATTTCAACATGGTTTATCTTTTTTGTCTCCATTCAGGAGGACTAAAGCCCAGAAGAACAACAGTGAACCTGTCCCAGACTTGTCTTCTTCTTCAACTCTTTCGGTCTCCATGTCAAATAGTCCTGAAGATCCAGCACAATACTATCAACAAAGATAAAGAAGCTCTAGAAAAAGTCCAGAGAAGAGCAACTAAGCTGACTCCTGGGCTACAAGGGATGAGTTGTGTGGAAAGATTAAAAGAGTTGAGCCTTTTCAGTTTAAGCAAAAGGAGATTAAGAGGAGATAAGATTGAAGTGTTCTAAATTATGAAGGGAATTTGGACAGCGGATTTAAACTGTTATTTTAAAGTAAGTTCACTAAGAAAATGGGGACACAGTAGGAAACATGTATGGGTAAATTTCACACAAACATTAGGAAGTTTTTCTTCACATAGAGCACCACGGACATATGGAATAAGTTACCAAGTACTGTGGTAGACCGTAAGACTTTAGAAACCTTCAAAACTTGACTTGGTGTGATTTTGGAGGAATTGAGCAGATAGAACTGGTGCACTGTGTTGGGCTGAATGACATGTTCTCATCTAAATGTTTCTAATGTTCTAATATTGTGTATTGTGTAATCAAAACTGAGACCAGCATGTATTAAAGTCACACCTGTGTAGCTAACACATTAGATTCCAAACTGTTTTTACAACACTTGGCCATAAAGCTATAAACTATCCTGGCTGGATCTCCTTCACTTTTATTTACATTTTGACTCTCTATACTTTTATACATTGTATTTGTATATAAGAATAGTTGAACAATTGTGACGAGAGCAGGTCACTCAGCCTAAAAAACTTATCAATCCTATTCTCCAAGACTCTCCAAAATAACATCAAGTCGAGATTTGAAGGTCCCTAAATTCCTACTCTTCTACACTACTTCGTAATTTATTCAATTGTTCATTGTGTGAAACACTATCTAACATTTGTGTGAAATTTGTCCTGATGAGGATTTTTTAAGTAACAACAGGAATCCACTGTGCGAATTCTAATCATAACTTTAAATACTTCAACCATGTTATCAATTAATTTCCATTTGTTTAAGCATATTACATTTCAGATGACAATACATTTTTTCTGGTCTGAATAAAATCTTGTTTCAATGTTATTTGACATTTTGAAAGGTTTTGACCATCAGGAATCTCCCTGTATTGTTATTTTTTAAACGTTATTGTCCCTGGATTTAATAATTCTATTCATTTGTTTTGTCATGTCGCTATGTTGCAGTCCCATTGCCATGTCACAATGCCAGATTTTAGAGGGGTCTGACCGGTGACATTTTACTTTAAAAGCTAGTGCTACATGTTCATTGGGATCTGGGATTGTTAAAATATAAGTGCTTTTATTTCTCCTAAGTGAATTACAGTATGGTTTAGGAATTATAGTTAGCTTTATTCGACTATGAGTTTGCCGAGAGCTTTGGTTTTTGTGATTGATTTAATTGATATTCGGTTTTGACTTCCATTACATTTAAGTTTAGAGACTATCTCCTGATCTTTTTTTCCAATATATTTTTCTAGATGGGAAGTGTGGAATTGAAAAAGCAGGTGGGCTTCTCCTATGCTGTGGTCCAGCTAAACTGTGAACTCTTTGCGTGGTCATTTAAAATTTAAAACTCCATTAATCTTTCCTTATAGGTCTTAGTCCTCAACTCAGCCTAGTTGCTCTTCTCTGGACTTTTCCTAGTGAAGCTGTGAGGACTCACTAGTATGTTATGTAACTTAAGCATAACCTCCTTTTACTTATACTCCACACAACATAATATTTAATCTAGTATACTATTAGCCTTTTGATTGCTTTTGTACACTGTGTGGATAGATAGTGATGAATCCACTACGACGTCTAGGTCCTTCTCAAAAAGTGTACTTTCGAGTTTCCAATCTCATATTGCACATATAAATGTGATGTTTTGTATCCATAAGAATTACTTAAAAATAATTTCAAAACACTTCAGTTTTTTTTTATGTCCACTGCCTCCTGACTCACCTTTGGTATATCGTTCGACTTGCTTTATTATCTAGTTATGCAAGTCGTTGAGCCTTTTGGAGATTCTCCTTCTTTTGGCTGCCTAGACCCAATAAAACTTAATTGTTACTACAGTTTTGGATCATATTTTGTGTAGGAAATTACAAAATGATAAAATGCAAACCAATAGGTGTCTTCAGCAAAAAAGATCAGAAGGTCTTGAAGTTGTGCATGCCACATCAACTGACCCCAGGAGTTCACCCCCTAATGAGGTAAGAGGGGACAATGTTACTGATTTTCATAAAACTTCAAAAATTGGGGATCGGTAATATAGGTAGGTGGAGTGTCATTTTATGCAATTTTTAGATTTCTGATCACGAATAACATAGTATTCTTTGATATTTGATTCTTTATCAGCAGTCCTAGCCCTCTCTAAGAGCCACTCCCAGAAGGTTAAAAATGATACATTTCAAACATAAAAATGTGGGGTGTTGTTTTAGACTATGTCAAGGTCACCGATTATAAATATGATGTTATTTTTGATCCTTCTCTTGGGATCTAAACTTCAATTGACCTCTATCATGGGTTGAAAAATGCCAAATTTCTATTACAATCAGGAATATTTAGATTTTAAACAATGTATCTAGCAGGGGGGCACATGCACATAGGGAAGAGATTTGTTAGAGATTGCAGCCATTACTAAACCAACAATATACATAAAGATATATCTAATATCTTTCCCTAGTGGTATGGCGGTGATTCTAAACGGAATAAAGAATCAGTAACACTAAAGGAAAATTATACTAGCTTCTGTTTAATATAGGCTTAACACTCACAAGAATATAATACTCGAAAGAGAGCTACTTGGCCAAAGCATGATACAGTTGGGGTTTCCTGCGATATGCGGTTGTCCGACTTTGACAGAGAGAGTGTAGGAAAGCAAGTTGTCCTAGGAGTGGGCAGGAACGATGTCTTCCATTTTTCAGTAGGTGAACTCTGCTGCTCTGGGCAATGTCTAAGCATTTCTACATTTCCTACAGTTCAAGAGTCTGAAACACGATTATGCAAACTCCAAACATGGGTACATACTGCTTTACTGGTTCATCACTCACAGAAAATGGAGCAGCCACTTTAAACCAGAAAATGAACTTTTGAGTCACTGCACATTCCTTCTTTCACTGAATCTCCTGCCTTGGCAGTGAACAGTTGTTTGTTGCTTATCTTCTTGTCATATTGCTAACCCTAGTGAATCAGCCCCCTCTGTCAGTCAGCTTGCCTTGTGTGTTATGTGAGAGACACCTATTTTATTCTGTCAGCTGTCTTAACCTAAATGTGTCTGGTTTCTGTTCACATGAATAAAATCAGATAAAATTAAATAAACTTAACAGATCACAATGACATTCTTTAAACGTTGGCTCCAAACATGTAAAGTGAAGCATTCTAATATTTCAAATATCTCACGCCACTATTTTACTTTATTATGTACTTCTACTCATGAAGTAAATTGTTACATTTCTGTATTAGGACTGCTTACGCTAATTCAGACTTTTTTACTTTACATACATTTACTTTAAATTTACTTACATTCAGTTTTATTTGCCACAAAACTGTCCGGGTGCCTCTGTGATTATTCACCTTATTCTACATGAATTCCTCTTTCACCAGCTTTCATATCATCTGCAGACTCGACAAGCTTGTTTTTTATATTATTATCTGGCTTGTTTATGTATGTTAAAAGGGCAGTCACTCCAGCACAGACCACTGAACATCACCACTTTTATCATCACCTAATTCTGAAAAAGTTCCTCTCACCATAACCCTTCGTTCCCTTGCTTAAGCCAATTTTATACCCATCTTCACAAAGTGCCCTGAATGTTCTCTTCTTCTAGCTTTATTATTAAACTTTCATGTAGTACCTTATAAAAAGCCTTCTAAAAAAACAATGCAGATATTACAGGCGCTGCATTCTTTTGCTGCTTCTTTGTAGCATTCCAGAATATTAGTGAAACATTATATGGCCCTCTATAGCACACTATGACCTTTTATAACACATTGTTACATTTGCTCCCAAGTCTTCTTACTTTGCACTGAACCTGTGCTCAAATGCATCATTATTCACATACAACCAAGCACAGGTCAGGTCATGTTGGGGAGCATGCACTGGTACAGCGCATTGCCGCAATCACCGCATGACAAAACAGCTCAGGATTCTGTTTGGCAACCCCCCAGGCAGACATGTGTTCCAGTCTCACCCTCCAGAAACAAACATCTATCTGCCACAGCCAGGTGTTACCTGGGCGTCCACTTGGCCTAGTCCAGCTGCTCGGATCCTCAACAATAAGGATCCTGTGAACCAGATCACCCTCTGGGAATTGCGCCACATGGCTGTAGTACCGTAATTGACGCTTCCTCACAATGCAGGTAACATGCCTCATTTGGGGCTCGTGAGCAACCACTTGTTCAACACAAAGTCAAACCAGTGGCACCCAAAGATTCTCAGAAGAGACACAGTACCGAAGGAGTCCAGTCATCGTCTCAAATCACTGGATAGCTTCCATGTCTCACAAACTTATAGCAAAACAGGAAGCACCAAGACTGTAAAAACTTGGACCTTTGTCCTTTTTCAAAGATATTGGGAGTGCCATAATCTTCTATATAAGTGTTTATATATATTTTTTATTTAATACGTATCCATATTACTAACCGAGAATGCTAAACCGGATGGACGCAGGGACATCCGGCCATGGACCGTAGCCGCAAAAAGACGTACTGCGCAGGCGCCCCAAGAAATGAGGCGCCGCGAGAGGCGGGCGCAACCACAGAAAAAAGGAGTGAGCACAGAAAAAAGGAGTCAAAGAAATGAGGGGCTGCGACCACAGAAAAAAGGAGTCAGCAAAGAAAAAAGGAGTCAAACGCAGGCGACGCACACAGCGCCGCACGAAACACATTGCACACGAAACTAGCACACAAAAAAAAGAAGCCGCTCGCGCCCACCTGCAAGCACCCACCCCCCCTACAAGCACCGATCGGGACACACACAAAGAGGACGATTCAACAAGCCCCCTGGAACACAAAAAAAAAGAACCCAAAACCACCCCGTCCACCCTACAAGCAAGGGACGGGACACACACAAAGAGGAGGATTCAACAAGCCCCTGGCACACAAAAAGAAAGAAGACGTACACGCACCACCAATCCTCCGCACCCCCCCTCCACAGACGCCGGAAAACCACACAGCGCCGCACGAATCCCATTGCACACGAAAGGGGACACACACAAAGAGGAGGATTTAACAAGCTCCTAACGCACCAAAAAAAAGAAGCCGTGACCGCCACGCCAAGCCCATTAGAGACGAGACATGGCACACGACACGTTCACAACAACGACGAATCAGACCCACAAACAAACTAACATCAATAAGAAGTGACACCCAAAGCCCCATTTGTAAAGGAACCGTCCATATTAAACATATGTCATCTCAACACCTTCACACTATGCAGCATACGTGGATCTCCTTACAATAAACCACTATTAACCGTTCAACTGCAGAAAAGGCTCCATATTAACAGTGAGTGCGATCCTCCTTATTACTTATCCATATTTTGCATGCTGAGGAACAAACAAGTCATGAATACACGCTCACGGGTACAAAACGATTCGGGTCGGATAACGGGACCAAACACACGAACCCGCACGAAACAACAAAATACACGGCGGCGCATACAACGCGCTTCTGAAACTCCGGGAGAAAAAAGTTTTGCGGCTCCAAAAACGCAAAGCTCAACTAACCCCGTTACAGAGACGTGCACAAATGGACAAACACAATGAACGTAGACGCATATAGCGCGCGTCTCAAAGTGCTGCATCGAAACAGGCATGAGTTCAAACCGAAAGACCTCGCGTCTCAGACATACAAAAAAGGGAGCGAAGAGACAGCATAAATGAACGCAGACGTCTACAACGCGCATATGAACTGACAGAAAACAAGCACGCAAGGCTCCAAAAACAGAAAGCTCAACTGACCGAGATACAAAAACGGACAAGGCTCGATACAAACAATGCACGACGTAGACTGAAACGGACTTTTCGCAGGGCACAGGCGAATCGATTGCACAAACAAAATAGCGCATCCCAAATACTGGACATGCAACAACGCGCCTCTCAAACGCCACAAGCAAAACCTGCCCGTCGCGGACATCAACGACAGACACCTGCTAAACGCTTGCGCCACTTGGCTGACAACGCGTTCAATAATGAGTGCACTATTGAGGAAAATTCATTGGGATTAATGAATGTCATTTGCAATCATTGTCATTCACTTAACTTCCCTGAAGAAACAACTGGCAATACAAATAATGAATTTACACGTTGTTGACAAAAGGGTCAGATTAGACTGCCTCCTTTACATTCATATCCTGAATATCTACAGAAGCTTCTAACTAACGATGTGCCTGAAAGTAAAAACTTTATGAAGTGCATTAGATCCTACAATAGTTCATTTGCTTTTGCATCTACCGGAGTACATATCAGGCCACCAAAAGGCAATGGCCCATACTGCTTTCGCATATGTGGACAAATATGACATCCGTCTTGCGAAACTGTTAATTATTGATGAATGTACAATGGCATCCAGTCACTTACTCAACACCATTGCTAAACTTCTACAAACGTTGATGAATAATAATATTCCCTTTGGAGGAAAAGTACTTTTATTAGGAGGTGATTTTAGACAATGCTTGGCTATTGTTCCACATGCCATGCGCTCAGCTATTGTTCATTCCACCTTAAAATACACAGACAATTGGCATTGCTTTCAAACAATACAGTTAGTACAAAACATGCGATGTCCAGATCCAGAATATAACAATTGGCTATTACAACTTGGAAATGGTACACTCACCAATACAGATGGACTTCACCCAAATATTATTACAATTCCCCAATCTTTTATCTGCGACAACTTAGTTACAGAGATATTTGGAACAGCAATCTCATTGGACCAAATACCCCTTTTAACACAACGCACTATATTATGTCCAAAAAATATTAATATTGATGACATTAATAACCAGGTCATTTCATTACTTCCTGGAGAGGCACGGCTCTTTCTAAGCTCTGACAAAGTTGACTCTGATGACGACAATGAACATCTGAATTTCCCCTTAGAATATTTGAACACTATTAACCCGGCCGGATTACCACAACACAATCTTAGCCTTAAAAACGGAACAATAATCATGCTATTAAGAAACCTTTACACTAAACAGGGTTTATGCAATGGCACACGTTTAGTCGTCAACACCATGACACACAATGTTATTCAAGCAACACTTCTTACAGGATCACATACTAACAATACTGTTCTCATTCCTAGAATTGACCTTACGAGTTATGACCTAGAATTACCTTTTACATTGAAACACCGACAGTTCCCCAATAAACCTGCATTTGCCATGACCATCAACAAATCACAAGGACAAACCATGGACAAGGTTGGCATCTACCTCTCTGAGCCCGTTTTTGGACATGGACAACTTTATGTTGCCTTCTCACGTGTTCGACGTTCATCTGACGTTAAAGTTAGAGTTATAAATGCTCCATGCCAAGGAAGACTCATTCAAGGACAGGACACCATCTTTACTACTAATGTTGTATACAAACAAATATTCCAATAAACCATTACTCTGTGCCAAACACTGTATTTTTTGCTTTCTATATGCATCATCCACACCTCCACACTATTCTATATCTCATTCATACATCTCACTCTTTGTCATGCCCCAACGCCAGGGGTTGGTGAGCGAAGCGAGCAGGGGGCGGAGCCCCCTAGTATATAAGAATAAGTGCTTCATGATCTCCCATGGTCTCCCAATTGGTCTACTGATTTCATAGAGAGAGTCGTCAGAGACATGAATGTTGCTGTCGAGGTAAGTAAACTTCTTGATAAGGTCGACAATCTCTCCTCAGACAGACGCACTGTTAATGGCTGTTCCCAAGAACACATTAAAGGCCTGGATCTTGGTTTTTATCCAGGACACTTGTAAGCCCAGACACTCAGATTCCTCTCTCAGTCTCTCGAGTGCCTTGATCAGAGCCTCCATTGACTTTGCGAAGATCACAGCATCGTCGGCAAAGTTAAGATCAGTGAATCTTTCTCCACCAACAGATGCCCCACAACCACTGGACCCCACAACCCTGCCCAACACACAGTCCAGGCAAGCATTGAACAGGGTAGGAGCAAAAACACAACCCGGACGAACCCCAAAATCAATTGGGAAAAACGCAGAGGTTATGCCTCCACTCTGCTCAGCACTCACAGTAAAAATCAAAAATCGATAAAGGCTGCAAAGAAATTCTGCAGATATTTGCGTTCTCACTCCATGAGAACTCTCAGTGCCAGGTTGCATAAAACCAGACTGCTCCAATCACTGGTAGGTGAGCAGGTGATTACGAATCCTAGTGAGGATGACCCTAGTAAGGTCCTTACCCGACACCGAGAGCAGTGTTATCCCCCTGCAGCTGCTGCAATCCAAGCGATCATACTTTCCTTTCCAGATAGTGACAACAAGTCCCATTTTCCAGACAGTTGGGATGACACCTGTCTCCCAAATGAAAGCAAAGATTGCTTGTAATACCACAAGCCTGGAGAAGTTCACCCCAGATACCACAGATTCCTGCAGCCTTCCCTACCTTCTGCTGGTTCACCATCTGTGCAATGTGAGATGCTGTGCTCCTTTATCAGTTGATAAGAGAGAGAGAGGGAGGGATAAAGCAAGCAAATTTATAGATTCTCTGTCCACACCCTACAGCCAACAGGGTGTCATGGTACTTAAAGGCTTCTTGATACAAGCCAATTCCAAACAGCCGTACTTCAGACCAATGGGACACAGAATACCTTCAACACCTGCCCCCAAAACCATTTGTTGAGCAGGTAGTCTGGCTTTCCTGTGGGGGTTGACTGAGAGAATCCTGCAGAGAAACATTTGCCAAACTTGTTTGAGGCACTTCCCCCAACCCTGTTGTAAAATTCACTATCCTGACTTAGTCCTAGGTGGTAAACTTGAATGATTCTCACTAATGAAATACTAGTATTACATTGCTTTGCCTAAGTTACAAATAAAGACATACAAATATTTATCACTTTATCAACAGGGATTTGTTCCTGCCTTGTGCCCAGTGTTAGCTGGGATTGGCTCTAGCAGACCTCCATGACCCTGTTGTTTCCTTAAGAGGCATTAGTTCTCTGGAAATATGTTCTTTTCAATTGCGGTGTTTTAATTAACCTGAATTTAAATAATTATAAATTAAAAAGGTATTATTCCCCCCCCAGAATGCAATATGATGGTTACAAGATTACATGAGAAGTATAAGGATAATTTAGCTCACTTTACTGACGGTTTCACACGGTATTACAGATGGGAAGCTTATGACAGACTCTATCAAGCATGTGAGGGTCTTGACCTACGCAGTCTGCCATCTTTCGTCGCCACGCTGAAAGGATTTTCCGGACGGAGGACATAATCTTCTGCCCATTAGCTTCAAAGTGTATTGGCCGTAGGTCCATCCGTATATACTGGTTGCTCCACGTGCAGGCTCTTTTTCTGGATCCAAACAAGGACAGGAAAGGACTCAAACCCCACCTTAAAAAATACAGGAATAGCACAATGCCTACATGCAGTTCTCATTCTCCCAACAAGGAAAGATGATTTTTGTGCTGACAGAGGACAGAAATATACTAGTCTGTCTTTAGGCTGACTATTCAATTCTCCAGTTATCTTTGGCTCTCTAGTCCTGTGCTTGGCTCGGCAAGTCTAAATGCTGATGCTGAGCCCCTGCGTACCATACTTGGTCTGCCTGTATGAATGAGTCCATAATAGTGGATACAGGGACAATGACATTAAACTTAATAACAAAACATATTATAACACCTGTGTTAAGATATAGTGGGTTGGACAATGGATAGATGGATGGTACTTTGATAAAAAGTTATCAATTTCCATCAAAAACATGAACATTTTTAGGTGATTCCAAATTTTTCAAGTATGGATGGGCTTAACAGTGCAGACGTTTTACAATTTTCATTTCCTAACCTTCTCAATAATATTCAGTACATAAAGATTGTCAATATCATTTAAACTGTTCTGAGATTCATTTCCATCTCTCAGAGGGTCACCTTTACTGATGAAAATGCAATAGTACAATTTTTTTTTGTTCTCACATCTTGACAAGATAGTGTTCTTTTTTCACAGCTATAGAATAAAAGTAGGATTCATGCTCCACAGGGGCAGGTTTCAGCTAAAATGATATTAAGAAGCAGTCAGACTGGCTGTCCTGTATGGAAAAATGGAAAAAAGTCTGTAATATCCTAAGCAACATTTACACTTAATCATATTGTAATTAGGGCACTCAGCAAGAATGAAGCAGTGACATTACATTAACACACAATTCATCTGCAATGTTTATTTTGCCCCAATCAAATTCTGTACAGAAACAAACATGTTTTCTGTCATTTGAATATTGTTAATGGTATTTTTGTCCTTTTTGTTATGATGATTGACTTATAAGCAAACATAAACATCCTCTTGGAGTTGTGCTAAATTGGAGCCTGCATTACAGAGAGCATCACTCAGAATTGACAGTATTCCTGTTCCGTTACAGATTTAGAAACAAATGAGTTTAAAAAATGGATGGATGGAGGTACAGACATCAGAATGTGACTGACGGGTTATTAAAATATGTAGTGAAAGAAGGTTTTTCATTTTACTTCACTGCCCTGCTGGTTAGAGTCACTAAAATGCCAACACCAGAAAAAGTCTAGGTAGGACTTATGGATAATCAAAATTTTACACAATTTCCATGCCAAGTTTGTGTTGTTTTATAAATCCCAAATTTTGTGTAAGAAATTGTTTACGCATGTTTCTGAGCATAAGTGAGTTTAATACACGAGGCCCCAGGGGTTTTCACTGTAAATCCGTCTCCAATAGTGTAGAATGCTCTTGTGAGTCCCATCCGTGGACAAATTTGAGAATCTTGAAGTTGAAGTAAATTGCCCTTTCACAGAGGGCCTCAGTCAAACCACCACATTTTTAATCAGGATCCATTTTGGCTTTTATAATGATGGCTGTGGATACCTTGATTCTAGTCACCACATTATTAAGAAGTACTATATGGCCCCTCTTCAAGATTTTTCCTTGCAATTACATTTTTTTTTACTTCCCCTCAACAAAATGGCTCTCAGTCACCCCATCTGCTTCTGACCTCTTGTCTAACTCCTTTGTTGTAATTTCTCTTTCCTCACTCTCTCTCCCTGTGCCTCCATTTCCTCTCTGGATATCTGTTCAGCACCAGGGACAGCATGCCAACCATCCTCTAGTATTCCCCTTAAATGTAATCTGTTTTAAAAATGTTGATAATATATGAGTTGAGCTTAAATTTTAGTAGTGACTCAGTTTTTTTGTATATACTATTAGGGTATTAACTTTTGTAGAGACAGGAGCTTAGGCTGTACTTTATATTATTGTTAAGGCACCTTTTTATATACATTTTATAAATAATATGGGTGATGACCCACAAACGATAAGTGTGCATTGCAGCCAATCTTGTCCAGTCTGGTACAAAGCCATAAACAAAGATGGCAGTGTCTGACGGGCTTGTAGCAATACACTCAGTTTTTAAAAGTGATTGCTAGGACCTTGACAGCACCAGTGACTTTTCAGACGTAGCCATCTATAGCACTAAAACAGACTGACATTGTGAACAAACCCATTGCTCACCCCAACTCAACTGTATATCACTGATAAATTTTTCAAGAATTGCATTTCTTGTGTTATTCTGCTACTAAGAATTCATGTTCTGCATTTTTAACATTGGATACACCTGGCATACTCAGGTGCAACAGCTAGAATTGCACTTTGAACTTTATTTTGTGGGTGGCACAGTGGTAGCACAACTGGCTTACAATAAGGAGACCAGGGTTCACACTGGTGGATGAGGCTATGGTGTCCTGGATAATGGACTATCTGTCAGGCAGACTGCAGTTTGTGTGACTCAAGGACTGGATTTCTTTTATGTATTTATCCATCCATCCATCCATTTTCCAACCCGCTGAATCCGAACACAGGGTCACGGGGGTCTGCTGGAGCCAATCCCAGCCAACACAGGGCACAAGGCAGGAAACAATCCTGGGCAGGGTGCCAACCCACCGCAGAACACACACAAACACACCCACACACCAAGCACACACTAGGGCCAATTTAGAATCGCCAATCCACCTAACCTGCATGTCTTTGGAATGTGGGAGGAAACTGGAGTGCCCGGAGGAAACCCACGCAGACACGGGGAGAACATGCAAACTCCACGCAGGGAGGACCCGGGAATCGAACCCAGGTCCCCAGATCTCCCAACTGCGAGGCAGCAGCGCTACCCACTGCGCCACCGTGCCGCCCTTATGTATTTATTTTTATTGAATTTATTAAAAGCATGTAACATTCCATACAAATGGAATGCTTGTAAGGATTGTATTTCTGATACGGATGGGAGAAACACTGGAGCACCACAGTCCTGTGTCCTTTTCTCTTCACTCTGTATACTTCTGCCTATAAATATAACACCAGGTTGAGTCTCTTGCAAAAATTCTCAGATGATTCTGCAGTTATGGGGTGTATTGATCAAGGGGATGAGGCAGAATATAACAGTCAGGTGGAGAACTTTGTTTCTTGGTGCAAAGAGAATCGTCAAAGGACATAGCAGCACTAGAAAAGATCCAGAGAAGAGCAACTAGGCTGATTCCAGGGCTTCAGGGGTTGAATTATGAGGAAAGATTAAAAGAGCTGAGCCTTTTCAGTTTAAGCAAAAGAAGATTAAGAGGTGACATGATTGAAGTGTTTAAAATTATGAAGGGAATTAGTACAGTGGATCGAGACTGTTATTTTTAAATGAGTTCATCAAGAACACGGGGACACAGTTGGAAACTTGTTAAGGGTAAATTTCACACAAGCATTAGGACGTTTTTCTTTACACAGAGAACCACAGAAACTTGGAATAAGCTACCAAGTAGTGTGGTAGACAGTAAGACTTTAGGGATTTTCAAAACTCGACTTGATGTTTTTTTTGTAAGAAATAAGTGGATAGGACTGGCGAGCTTTGTTGGGCTGAATGGCCTGTTCTCGTCTAGATTGTTCTAATGTTCTAATGTCTGCACCTCAACATCAGCAAAACCAAGGAACTGGTTATTGACTTACACTGCACCAAAGAGCCTCTACGTCTGGTCACTATTCAAGGAGTGGACGTAGAGGTGGTCCACTCCTACAAGTACTTGGGGATCCACATTAATGACAGGTTGGACTGATCTTGGAACACAGAGGAACTATAAAAGAAAGAGCAGAGCAGGCTCTTTCACCTTAGGTGACTGTATTCCTTTATTGTGGGAAGTAACATCCTTCACATCTTCAACAACTCTGTGATGGCCAGTGTAATTTTCTACACTGTGGTGTGCTGGGAGGTCACATCACTTCAAGAGAGGCCCACCGAATTAATAAGCTAATTAAAAGGGCAGTCTCAGTTATGGGACACACTCTAATCCCCCTTGAGATAGCAGCAAAGGATAGAATTAGCAGACAGTTGAGTGTCATTATGAACAATGCTGCACATCCTCTCTCTGATACACTAACACTGAGGACTTTCAGACAACAAATTATTCAGCAAAAGTGTGTCAAGAAACACTATGGGGGCTCCTTTATACCAACAGCGATATGTCTACATAATGCCTCACTGTGATGGGGACTGGCAAGTCAGGAGTTTTATTTCTTTTTAAATTTTCTTACTATTTAGTCCTACTGGTGTCTGTTCAAACCATAATTGTGTGTGTGTGTATGCATTTATTTTTATATCTGTATATTTTTATATTTCAAGAGCTTCTGGAAAAAAAAATTCCCCTGAAGATGAATGTATTTCTATCTATCTAGCTGGTACCTTTTGAGTTAGGTGATCTGATAACACAACACAACAGCAAAGTGTAACCATCTTTCCGAAGTGAATTTGCACCTTCTCCAGAACATACATTCATAAATTTTACAAGCAATTACATTAATGCAAATTTCATAAACAGATGACATTTTTCAGAAAGACAGTAATGAATTATTCAGATAAAAACATATTGTTTTTTATAGTGACTTATATAATTAGTAGCACCTTAACGATGAGAGTATGAATTATACAGATGTTTTCAGTTTTATTATAGAAATGCAGAAGGTGTTCAGTGACCACTTGAGTATTTAATGCTGTGAACGCTAAAGAGCATTTACATTTAGAAATCCCTGCTTAACTTGTGGGCCATTACATCATAATTCTTCTCCTTCTCATTTGCCTTTCTCAAATAGCTGCATTATTAATATGAGCTGTAGAACTTTGCATTAATAACACATGAGTTGTACATGCTGTAGAGTATGGCAAGGATTCTCTCCTCTAGGATGCAAATGTATTTTAGACTATTTACAAAATGAGGCCACCCTGCATTTGAGAGTGGTTTTTAGCCTAAATTCCATTTTGTGTACTTAAAAGAAAAAATACCATTGATAATTTGGAAGCATGATTAAAATATTTTAAAATCTTCATTGAATGAAAATAAATACAATTTCTCTATGGGCTGAAAAACTAAACAATAATTGACAAAAACATCTTAGAAGAAACATCCAACAATATGTGTAGGCCAAGTTGACTTCTCTTTTGTCTGTTTGTATTGACAGATAAAGCAGATAATGCATATTTAGTCATTTAGCACATTTAAACGTGATTCAATAACCTGATTATTCACACAAACCTGATTTCCAAAATGCATTGGAAACCCTGATTCCAATTACAGAAATTGGGTTATTGCCCTCTGAGAAACCTAATTAACAGAGCTAGATATCTCTGCAAATAATCCAGTTACATGGCCATGTAAACCCTTAACTGGGTTACTGTTGGGGATTTTGTAGTCTGCACACATCAATTACAGTCTATCATTCTGGACTTGTGTTTGCTTTGCACAAGCTTTCAGCTGCCACAGACAGAAGCATCCTCAGAATACTTTTCCAGAAGCAAATATTAGGGTGATCACATTATTCGTTCTCCTGGCTGAAATAATATAACATTTTAGAAATCACAAAATTTATGTTGATGAAGTGATAAACTCTGCCACAAGCTCTTGAGAGTAGTTGGGTAACGTTAAAAGTATCTTGCATTTTGTACTTGTTTTGTCTTGGTAGAGTAATATTTTACTCTACTTTCCCCTTTTGTATTATTAATGTGTAGCCTTTATCAGAATGCCTCATATCTCACAGACCTACTTACCACTGTTTATAAGGTATTATAGTATATAACCTTCCCACCTTCCATTATACATCTATAACCTCAGGCAATTAGGTGGAGTAAAAGACAAGCAGGAGTTAAGTTACACTTTAAATAATGTATTATTGATAATATTCATAAATAATAACAATAAACAAAGTACATTTGAATATTGGCAACCATACAACCTGATAAATGCTGATGTGTGACACACATCAGGCGACACACAGACTTGTTACTTACTTAAAATGTCTCTAGTTAAGTCCTCATTCTTGGTCAGATTTCTTCAGAACAGGCCGCATGCCTGTCTCAATATGGCTGCTGAGCTGTGCTCTTCATTGTGTTGTCATTTTCAGTTCATGGGGTGTGAGATGCTCCTTCATCAATTGGTAAAAGAGAGAGAGGGAGGGGTAAAGCTAGCAAATTTATAGATTCTCTGTCCAAACCCTACAGCCAACAGGGTGTCATGGTACTTAAAGGCTTCTGATACAAGCCGATTCCAAACAGCCGCACTTCAGACCAATGGGGCATAGAATTGTCAGAGGGGGACACTTTTACATTTTTTTGTGCACTGGGTGGTTCCATTAGGCACCCATTGTTGGGACTGGGGGGGTGAGAAGTTAAAAGGCTGTCTTCAGGATGTATTTATTTGCTGTACTGCAAAGGAGTCACCACTTTGAAGTTTATGGCTGGTTAAGATTTACAAACAATACCACATGTGATAACAGAACTGCTGCTTCCTTGGAGGATCCTGGATAATCCAGTTACTGATTGTGTCAGGATTGTTTGTGTAAGTCTTTACTGTCTTGCAAAGGAGTCGCCGCTTTGAAGTCTGGCCTTGGTGGATGTCTGTATTTACCTAGCTTGGAAATATTGGTTCCTAATCAGCATATCTGTACTTATTAATGTTTGGTAACCATACATTTTGTTAACTTGTGTTTTTATTAATTGTTAAACCCAGGCAATTCAGACGTGCCATTGATTAAACTGTTTGTCCAGGACTGACAACAGCAGGGACTGAAGTAAATATAAACTCCTGGGCAGCAGAAGGCAGGAGGGACAGTCCACAGAAAATGCTGCCAAGGCACTTGGACAGAGCACAGGGGCTTGCAGGCAGACGAGGGTACCTGGCTGGCACGACGTGAGGCACAAGGACGGCAACACTTCCAGGGAGGAAGAGACAGCTCCACAAGGAGACGCCAGTTGTGGGTCCAGCGAAAGAGGGAAACCGCATGAGAGGACCAAGCAAAGCTGACAGACGAGGAATGAGGCGTGCCTAGGTCCCAGCAACACAAGGAGCCCAGAGTGGAAGAAAAAGGAACAACGAAGAGACGCTGACAGGGAGTCAACAATTTGACACAACTTCTGTAGGGGAACGAGTGTCCGGGGAACAGAGTGCATCCATGGACAGTTGAACAATTAAGAGTTGGGGTAACACAGTGAGCAACTTGGACTCTGCATCACTAAAGGTTGTATCCTCCAATTCTTGTTGTTAACGGACTTTTAGAGGGTGGACTGTGTATTTTCCTTTTTTTTATCAATGATATACAGTACATTAGTGTTATAAGTTACAAATAAAGATATACAAAATATTTATCAACTTATATGCAAAATTTCACACCACAACAGTAGTTCAATTACTTTTTAAAGTAATGAGTAACCTAATGCAATACTCATCTTATTGAAGTTAAAATGCATCAAGCATGACTGGTTTGGCAGTGGGTCAGTAATTATCTGGGGAGGCATATCCTTGGAGGGTTACACAAACCTTCTCATCATATGCAACAGTACTTTGCAGTTAAATATTAGGATGAAATCCTCAGAGCCATTGTCAGACCTTACACTGATTCAGTGGGCCATGGGCTCTTCTTGGTGCAAGACAATGCCCGGCCTCCTGTGGCCAGAGTGTGTAGGCAGTTCCTGGATGATAAAGGCATTGATGCCATTGACTGGCCCGCATGTTCTCCAGACCTGACTCCAATTGAGAACCTCTGGGACGTTATGTATCGGTGCATCTGATGTCACCAAGTACTGCCACAGACTGTCCAAGAGGTCACTGATGCCCTAATCCAGGTCTGGGAGGAGATCCCCCAGGACATCATCTGCCATCTCAACAAAAGCATGCCCAGATGTTGTTGGGAGTGCATATAGGCATGTGAGGATATACACACTACTGAGTCACATTATGAGTCACCGTGATGAAATCCCCACTCACAATAGCAACAAGACCATAAGGAGTGTGAGCAGGCATACAGGGACGAGGTGGAATGGCTGTCAGTGTGGTGACCTGCTCCTCAACACCACAAAAACGAAGGAGCTTGTTATTGACTTTAGAAAAAAGAAAACTGACATCCAGCCACTGATCATTGGCGGAACCTGTGTGGAGAGGGTCCGGGTGTTCAGGTTTCTGGGCATTGAATAGCTAGAGGATGACCTGACCTGGAGTGCCAACACCAAGGAGCTGCTGAAGAAGGCACAGCAGAGACTGTATTTTCTGAGACTCCTCAGAAAGAACCATCTACCCAAAAATCTTGTCCTTGCCTTTTATCACTGTTCCATCGAGGGTGTGCTTACATACGGACTGTGTGTGTGGTATGGTAGCTGCACTTCCTCAGAAAGGAAAGCGCTCCACAGGGTCATCGGGACAGTGGAGAGAACTCTGGAACAAATCTACACCTCCCAATGCCGCAAAAGAGCAATAGACATTTCACAGGATTTATCACATCCCGGTCATTGCCTCTTCCAGCTTTTGCCATCGGGCAAGAGACACAGAGCAATGAAAACCAGGACAAACCACCTTAAAAACAGCTTTTATCCAAAAGCAATCATGGCCCTGAACTCATAATAAAACTGCTCCATATCATTCTCCCAATATGCAATATAGACCTTAAATCAATGAGTGCAATTTGTATATGTAACAAGTGCAATTTGTATATTTTGTAAAATACTTTTATTACTATTCGGTTTGTTATTATTTTCTCTCTTCTTGTCTTTTTAACTCTTATACCTCACACTGAGTCGACTGCACTTTCAATTTCATTATTCCTTTGTAAAAGTGACAATGACAATAAAGATCTATCTAAATTCACACAACTTGCATCAGTCTGTGATTTCAATTTTTGACTTTGATTTTTGAAGAAATGTTGAATTCAGCCCCAAACGGGTTGGTGATTTCAGCTTCCATTGACTGCTGTTACATCATTTTGTTCTCAATGAATTACACAGTAGTACTCAGTAAAGATTTTCCACTTGAATATTTCATTCATTTATATCCAATATATGATTTCAGTGTTCCCTTAATTTTTTTCAGCAACATATTTAAAACAATTCAAATGTGAACTGTGAATTTTAGCTGTACTTTTGGATTGCATGTTAGTGGTGTGAACTAAAACAGCTAATTTTAGAGGGATGATATTTATTTTATGCTCTTTGAAAGTGGCTAATTTTGGAAAGGTATACAGTAATCCCTCGCTATATCGTGCTTCGCCTTTCGCGGCTTCACTCCATCGCGGATTTTATATGTAAGCATATTTAAATATATATCACGGATTTTTCGCTGCTTCGCGGGTTTCTGAGGACAATGGGTCTTTTAATTTCTGGTACATGCTTCCTCAATTGGTTTGCCCAGTTGATTTCATACAAGGGACGCTATTGGCAGATGGCTGAGAAGCTACCCAGCTTACTTTTCTCTGTCTCTTGCGCTGACTTTCTCTGATCCTGACGTAGGGGGATTGAGCAGGGGAGCTGTTCGCACACCTAGACGATACGGACGCTCATCTAAAAATGCTGAAAGATTATCTTCACGTTGCTATCTTGTGCAGCTGCTTCCTGAAACGACATGCTGAACGGTGCTTTGCATACTTAAAAGCACGAAGGGCACGTATTGATTTTTCTCTGTCTCTCTCTCTCTCTCTCTCTCTCTGCTCCTGACGGAGGGGGTGTGAACTGCCGCCTTCAACAGCTTTGTGCCGCGGTGCTTCGCATACTTAAAAGCAAACAGCCCTATTGATTTGTTTGCTCCTTTGAAGAGGAAGATATGTTTGCATTCTTTTAATCGTGAGACTGAACTGTCATCTCTGTCTTGTCATGGAGCACAGTTTAAACTTTTGAAAAAGAGACAAATGTTTGTTTGCAGTGTTTGAATAACGTTCCTGTCTCTCTACAACCTCCTGTGTTTCTGCGCAAATCTGTGACCCAAGCATGACAATATAAAAATAACCATATAAACATATGGTTTCTACTTCGCAGATTTTCTTATTTCGCGGGTGGCTCTGGAACGCAACCCTCGCGATGGAGGAGGGATTACTGTAGTTATATGAAACCAGATAAAGGAAAGAAGAGAGGAGGGGAAGTCAAACCGAAATTGCCTTACGTCACTGCTGTGACTTTAAGCAACAAGACAAGAGCCATCAGTGTAGATGTGTTGCTGATCATCATCTGCACATGACTCTCCATACAGTGTTATAATTAAGAGTTAAGTTTTGTGGAAACCGAATGGCACACAAATTAAAAGCACTGATAATATTGTTTATATTTGTTTGTTTATTTTTTTTAGACATGCTCACTTTGGATTGCCTTTTGGAATAGCATTTTTACTATTTTCCTTACCTTTTTCACCTTCTTTTATTTTTGAATATTTTGGGAATAAATTATTTATAAAGATATTTTCTTGACTTTCAAGGGTTTTGTTGTGTATTTGAGACATGGTAAAATTATTTTTGCACTTTTAAAACCAGTATTTCATTTTGGGCCTGTTTAGGATGAAAGCCAGCCTCTTGTGTTTGTAGCCTGGCTGCCTGAAGTGAGACCTATTTTGGGACAGATTAATGAAGTCTTGATCTGACCTTTTTCTGTATTTTGTGACAAGCACTCCTTTTTGACTTTTGGTGCATAATCACAACAATATGTTTTCTATCCTGTGTGTATTTTGCACCAAGAAAGCCATCACTTTGTAAAACATCCATTAATCCATCCATTTTCCAACCTGCTGAATCCGAACACAGGGTCACAAAAACCAAGAATGGCATAAGATTCAAAAGCTAACTTTTATAAAAATTAAATGTATGCTTTTCTCAATAAATTCCCTAGTATATCATACCAGATTGGATTCATTCATAATATCAAAAGAGTTTAAATATCTAGGATCAAATATAACAAGTAAATATAAAAGATCTTATTTTATACAGTTTTGGAAGTGCTATGTATAAAGTCAAACGAGATGATAACAGATGGTCCTCCCACCATCTCACCTTAGTAGTGAGAGTGGATATTGTCAAAATGCATTTCTCTTTCTAAGCTGCTATATCCATTCCAGAGTATGCCTACATACATCACCAAATTAGACTGAAACATAACAGCATTCATGAAATTTGAAATTGCCACACATCCTACAAAGACTGTATAAAGCAGAAGGTGGCATGGCATTGCACAGCTTCCAATTTTATTACATAGCAGCACATATATGCACAATAAAATCCTGGAAATAGGCAGAAATTCATGAATGTATGCCACCCTGGTTTGCAGTGGAAAACAAATCTTGTTCTAAGTCTTCTTTGTACGGCCTGCTCTGTGCGTCAATCAATGCTAACTATTATTTATTTACCAGTGATCCAATCATCCACCAGTTACTTCAAATACAGAACAAAAGTTGGATGAATTTTAAAGTATAGAAATTCTTATCTGTTGTTCCTATACCATACATGATAATTACTTTTATCAGCCTTCTCAAACCTACTTAGTATTTAACCTATGGAAAAACTTTATATAGACAATGTATTTTCATCTTATAAACATTAATGTTCCAAATTTAAACTTCCAGCTACACACTCTTTTCCTATATTCATATTAGAAATTTAGT
Source organism: Erpetoichthys calabaricus (assembly GCF_900747795.2). Classification (NCBI taxonomy): domain Eukaryota; kingdom Metazoa; phylum Chordata; class Cladistia; order Polypteriformes; family Polypteridae; genus Erpetoichthys; species Erpetoichthys calabaricus. The sequence continues at coordinate 187,411,647 of NC_041399.2, forward strand.
TAAAAGACACCTACCCATGCTGGTTAGTCTTGATGAAGCCTCAAGCAGCATTTTAACAATGTATAAAATTATTTTAAAGAATTTACACTTCAATGATCCCAGGGAATGGTGGGACAGAAACCTTTCAACTACCATCTCAGAAAATGATTGGAACACTCTAGTTCTGTATGCACTAAGGGTCCCATAATTCAGCTAAAATTCTTCCATCAATCTCATCTATTTCATTTAAAATTGTTATTTGTGATTAATTTATCATTTCTGTAAACCTGGACCTTACAAAGCACAGAGGTTTAAATACTTATGCAAACATTAATTTTTGAGTTTTTCTTTTTCAGTTATATATCTATCTATATAAAATGGTTTATGTTTACTTTGGAAATGTATTCTTACAGCCTAAGAGTTCACATTAAAAATATTAAATGGATACGTGTGTTCAAATCTTTTGTCATGCATAAAATTACGATGATTTTCAAGGGAATTGCAAACTTTTGCAAACCACTGTATGTTTTTCAATTGGAAGAATCCTAACTCCACTTCTATAACTCCAGTGAGTAAAAGCCATTCTGAATTAGAAAAATTCTAATTCTCTCTTAGAAGATACGTCCAAAACGTTTTTAAAACAGGACAACAACAATAATAATAATAATAATAACAATAATAATAATAATCCATCCATCCATCCATTTTCCAACCCGCTGAATCTGAACACAGGGTCACGGGGGTCTGCTGGAGCCAATCCCAGCCAACACAGGGCACAAGGCAGGAACCAATCCCGGGCAGGGTGCCAACCCACCGCAGGACACACACAAACACACACACACACCAAGCACACACTAGGGCCAATTTAGAATCGCCAATCCACCTAACCTGCATGTCTTTGGACTGTGGGAGGAAACCGGAGCGTCCGGAGGAAACGGGGACGCAGACACGGGGAGAACATGCAAACTCTACACAGTGAGGACCCGGGAAGCAAACCCAGGTCCCTAGGTTTCCTAACTGCGAGGCAGCAGCGCTACCCACTGCGCCACCGTGCTGCCCACATAATAATAATAATAATTAATTCTTATTATTTTAGAACAAGCATTCTGGGCCTGTGACTGACTCTCTTACATCATTAATTGTTTTATTATATTTAAAAAGTTAGATTAGGTTATTCTGCTCATGTCTCTCTTCTGTTTTCTCTTTATTTTTTTCCTTTGTATTACTTATTTTTCTTTTGTGTCTGGATTGGTTTTGAAATAAAATTGCTCTGTCATGTTAATATTATTTGTTTGATTGAGTAGTATGTCATTTTAATTTTCCATTTTTTGAAAACAAAACAAAATGAGAATATGTTTACAGATATAGTTGCTTAAAAAACTGAACTGCTTCTTGAAGGATCTAAAGCTGACCACTAGACTCCTCACTAGAACTGGAGTCCCTGAAAAGTTTCATGTTGTCCAGTGCCACGAGCCATGGAGTCATGCTGAAATGCTGTCTTTCTGAATATCCCATAACTGCTGCAACTCCTTCAAGGACTCATCATTCCTTCTGTTCAAAATGACTTTTTTCTGCTTTCATCACTTCTTGATTGGACTTCTAGCAATCCACTTTTCTTCTTGCATAAAGTATTAAGAGATCATCACTCCTCACTTAGCCTGATTATGCTGATTACCATATGCCGGCATATCTGCATCCTTATGCATCTTGAATGACCCATGCTTTTAATTGTTTTCAGTAAAGTCAGGGTGGATTTTTCTGTTGTCTCCTAAAATGAAACAGACCCTCGAGATGGTCAACTCACCTTTTATAATCTCCACGTAAGGCACATTTTTCAGTTAACTAGGCTTCTGTCCTTGCAGCCTTTAAAACTATTTTTGCTTCCTCTTCTGTGTTTCTCCTTCTTTCCCTCAGCCACTTTTCCACATTATTGGAGAAAACCATAGAAGTCCTTCCTACTTCACATTTTACGTAATCTGCATTATTGGTGTGGTGGCATGAAGGCATAGAAGTTATTGGCTGTCACTGTCTGCATTGATTTTCCATGTTGTCCCAGTATGATTTTTTCCCCCATATACTCTAGTTACTTCCCACATTTCTAAGAAGTGCATGTCAACTTGATTGCCAACTACAGTTATAGTTCTAATGAAAAAAATTAAACAGCTAGTTCTTATCACTCTGAAGTCAGTTACCGCTACTCATTTCATACAGTTCAGTTTGCACATAGAAGAAGTAGATCTGTGGATGATTCCATTAATATGGGTTTGCACTTTGTCTGCTCTGTAAATCAACTTACACCAGAAAACTGTTTGCAGACTTCAGAATTTAATACCAATGCTCCTGAACTTTTGTTAAATAAACATCTACAAACTGAACTGAACGCCTCCATCTGTAAATGGATTTACATCTTTTAAGCAAATAGAATGCTGAGATGGACTCTCACTTTTCAGATTTCTCTGTATTAGCACAAATGCCCCTGAAAGCTGTGTACTTTCTCCCCTACTTCATTGACGGTACACCAACACCTGTATGTCTACTGACCCTTCAGGAAAATCATTAAGTTTGCTGTTGATATCACTGTAGCTGTGTTTATCCAAAATTACCAAAGTCCTGCAGCTTTTAGTTTGTTTCACAGAATGACTCAGGCAATAGTTCAAATAATTCCACAGACCAAATAGACCATTTTAAAAGTTTTAGAAAAATTCAAAACAAAATGGTTCACGCAAAAATAGAAAACAAATTGATATTAAAGAAAAGTTCTTGTTTAAGAAAAGTTCTGTTTATGGCTTATATACCTTCATTTCATTTCACTAAGTTTGGTCATATAATCATACTTGAGGCATGTTAAGCACGGTCAGAAAACTGTATGCCATCTCCTATTTGCAAACATATCTAACAGTCCATGCTAACAGTGAGACTATTTCCTAACTAGCTTAACTGGCACTTAGTTTTACAGATAAAGAAAAGAAAGTTCTATTTCATGTTAACTTCCAGGAGGTAAAAAAGACTGTACCATATTCTAGGTAACTATACGAAACTGATATTCTGTTATTGACATTAAGCAAACGCTTAAATAAATTTAACTTTAACATTACTTTCTAAGATTGGCTCTTACAACCACCATTATCCCTCCATCCATTATCCAACCTGCTATATCCTAACTACAGGGTAACGGGGGTCTGCTGGAGCCAATCCCAGCCAACACAGGGCGCAAGGCAGGAAACAAGCCCTGGGAAGGGCGCCAGTCCACCACAGGGCGCACGCACACACACACACACACACACACACACACACACACACACACACCAAGCACACACTAGGGACAATTTAGAAACGCCAATCCACCTAACCTGCATGTCTTTGGACTGTGGGAGGAAACCCACGCAGACATGGGGAGAACATGCAAACTCCACGCAGGAAGGACCAGGGAAGCGAACCCGGGTCTCCTAACTGCAAGGCAGCACCATTACCCACTGTGCCACCGTGCTGCCCACCATTATTATTAGATTAATAGAAATTAAACCACTCTAGAAAGGAGGTGACTTGTCTTTTTTCATGGTGCACTACATATAACCTGATACTCAATACCAAAGCAGTGGAAATTACTCTCTCAAACAGCAGCAGCAACAACAACATTTATTTATATAGCACATTTTTATACAAAAGATGTAGCTCAAAGTCATTTACAGGATGAAGGAAGAGAAAAAAAGAAAAAAAAAAAAAGTATAAAAATAAAATTAGGCAATACTAATTAACATAGAATAAAAGTAAGGTCTGATAGCAAGGGAGGACAGAAAAAAACAATCTGCAGGGGTTCCAGACCATGAGACCATCCAGCTCACACTAGGCATTCTACCTAACATAAATGATCTGAATGGTTTTCAGGCTTCACGTGGAAGAATTAGAGGATGACGGTCATGTGGACCTAAGGCCTTCAATCATCAATGTACGGACCTCTTGACGCCTCCTATAGCCTTTGATGAGTGTCTGGATTCTGGATGGAGGTATTTTTGACCATTCTTCCATACAAAATCTCTCCAGTTAAATTTGATGGCTGCTGAGCATGGACAGCCTGCTTCAAATCATCCCATAGATTTACAATGATATTCAAGTCAGGGGACTGCCATTCCAGAACATTGTACTTCTCCATCTGCATAAATGCCTTTGTAGATTTCGAACTGTGTTTTGGGTCATTGTCTTGTTGGAATATCCAACCTCTGCATAACTTCAACTTTGTGACTGATGCTTGAACATTATCCTGAAGAATTTGTTGATATTGGGTTGAATTCATCCGACCCTCGACTTTAACAAGGGCCCCAGTCCCTGAACTAGCCACACAGCCCCACAGCATGATGGATCCTCCACCAAATTTGACAGTAGGTAGCAGATGTTTTTCTTATAATGCAGTGTTCTTCTTTCGCCATGCAAAACACTTTTTGTTTTGACCAGATAACTGAATTTTTGTTTCATCAGTCCAAAGCACTTTGTTCCAAAATGAATCTGGCTTGTCTAAATGAGCATTTGCATACAACAAGCGACTCTGTTTGTGGCGTGAGTGCAGAAAGGACATCTTTCATCATCACCCTGCCATACAGATGTTCTTTGTACAAATTGTGCTGAATTGTAGAACGATGTACAGATACACCATCTGCAGGAAGATGTTTTTGCAGGTCTTTGGAGGTGATCTATGGGTTGTCTGTAACCATTCTCACAGTCCTGCGCATATGCCGCTCCTGTATTTTTCTTGGCCTGCCAGACCTGCTGGGTTTAACAGCAACTGTGCCTGTGGCCTTTCATTTTCTGATTACATTCCTTACAGTTGAAACTGACAGTTTAAACCCCTAAGATAGCTTTTTGTAGCCTTCCCCTAAACCATGATACTGGACAATCTTTGTTTTCAGATGTTTTAAGAGCTGCTTTGAGGATCCCATGCTGTCACTCTTCAGAGGAGAGTCAAAGGGAAGCACAACTTGCAATTGACGACCTTAAATACCTTTTCTCATGATTGGACACACCTGTCTATGAAGTTCAAGGCTTAAATGGCTAAGACGACCAATTTGGTGTTGCAAGTAATCAGTATCAAGCATTTACATGCATTCAAATCAGCAAAATTACAAGGGGACCCACATTTTTGCACAGCCAGTTTTTCACATTTGATTTAATTTCATACAACTAAATACTGCTTCACTAAATATCTTTGTTCAGAAAACACCCCAGTATTCAGATGTTCCTAGGAAATGAAAGACATACCACTGTTATTTTTTTTGTTGAGAGTAAATTATTATGCAGGCTGAGAGGGGTTCCCAAACTTTTTCATATGACTGTATTTTCTACACAAGCTAAAAAAATTAAATATTTCTCAGGCCATCCTGATACAATTATACAAAGCCATCATTGAAAGTGTAATCACATTTTCCATTGTTGTCTGGTTGGGTTCAGCAAATTGTTTGCTCCAGAAATAAATTACAGCATGTTGCTGCTAAGAAAATATTTGACTGTGCTCTTCTGTTTTTTTGCTGACCTCTAGGCATCTAGTGTCATAAACCATGTCAAAAGTATCAACCTTGACCCATCTTATAAAGGCCATTCCCTGTTCCAAAAACTCCCCTCTTTTAAATGTATGTCAACTAAAACAAAAAATAACAACTAAACCTTTTCTTTCCCAGAGTCATAGAACCTGCTAAGCAATAATTTAGCCTGTCCTCCTTGCTTATTTGTGTGTTCTTTCATTTTCTGTCTGCATATTTATATGTATGTGTGTAAGTGTGCATACACACTATACACAAACACATGCTTTCATTTGTACATCTCCTTTATAATTACATTACTCTGCAACTGTTTAAAATGTACTAGCCCCGGTACCTAGAATAATTTAAAAAATATTTGTTATCTCTTGCTCTACTTGTACCTTCAGTGCATTGCCTAACATGTCTATGAATGTCTCTTTCCTGGTAATCTCTCTCATGAGCAGGATCCCGTAAAGCCTGCTTCTCAGACTCTGTCATTATGTTCAAGGCTCCTTGTTCACTTTCTGTCCAGTTTAATACTTGTCTTTGAAGACGACTCTCTCAGCATGTCTCATACACATCGTCTCATATTTGTACTTGTTTCTTGTTGTATCACCAAAACCAAACTGACCAATCAGATTGCTCAGACGGATTTAATACAGACCATAGTGCTTTATTATATAGTAGATAGATTTTATTTAATTTCTACTATTTGTATGTGATATTGTGTTCTGTTATAAGCATCTCCAAAGATACCAGGTTAAATTCCTATACGTTAAGTACTGGCGAATAAAAGTGATTCTGAAGTTGGTCTAGTATGATATGGGTGTGGCTGTGTGCATGAAAGATCTCTGCAAAGGATCAGCATATCCATCCCTTTAGGATTAATTCATGGCTTTCACATGATGTTGCCAGCATAAGTTCTGGCTTCCTGTGACCCCTTAGTGGAGAAAACAGATGTATGGTGCATGCAAATATGGGCTCATATTGTAAAAAGGACATAACCTTGCTAGCAACAGTCCATAGAAGTGCTGCTAAATTAGGACTGAAGGGTATGAACTAGCATGAATGACTACACTTTTTCATTGAGCAGGATCCTATCAATAATGGAGAATCCACTGCAACCACTAAAGAGTATCATCTCCAGACAGAGGAGCAGCTTCAGCGACAGACTGCTGTCAATGTCCTGCTCCACTGACAGACTAAGGAGATCGTTCCTCCCCAACACTATGTGACTCTTCAATTCCACCCGGGGGGGTAAACGTTAACATTACACAAAGATATTGTCTGTTTGTATACCTACATTGTTATTGGCATTGTTATCACTCTTTAATTTAATATTGTTCTTTATCAGTATGTTGCTGCTGGAGTATGTGAATTTCCCCTTGGGATTAATAAAGTATCTATCTATCTATCTAGTATGTGAATTTCCCCTTGGGATTAATAAAGTGTCTATCTATCTATCTATCTATCTATCTATCTATCTATCTATCTATCTATCTATCTATCTATCTATCTATCTATCTATCTATCTATCCATTGTTTCAGCTTAAGCTAATAGAATTAAAATGAGACCTGATTGAAGCATTTAAAATTGTGAAAGTAATATATAAAGTCAGTTTTAAATATGTACAAAGGACCCAGATAGAAAGAAAGTGAGATTATCACACACACACACAAATTCTAAATCAATAAAAGTGCACATCTGTGCTGTACCTCACATAAGTTTTTAAAATTATGAAATTATTCTAGGCTTATTCAAGTTACTTAAATTCTCAGATGCCCTCTTCTGCTTTCAGTAGTTTAGATATTTTATGATAAAAAAATATAAAAAAAACACCGCACTGTAGTGCAGACCTCAGCAGTTACTACAGAAACTGCCTGTAGTTACAAATGCATTTATCTGTCAGGACTGAATTTACCTTTCAGAAAGGGATATTTAGAAGAGCCTCTGGTGATGTTCTAATTGGGTATAACACCACAATTGGAAGTCAGCTCCCAAAGAAACATCTTGATTTTTACCACAGGCACATCTGTATGAATAATACAACATAAAGACCATTTTTGATGTATAATTCTGCAATTCTTTGAGTACCACTACCCTTGTGAGTATCTCTTAATTCTAATCTGTGTTTATATGCGGCAGTTCTTTATCCTTAACTTAGTGCAGGTTTGACTTCTCTAGCTTCCTCTGACTATATCCTGAAGTCCTCCTTTAATCTATTAATTTACTAAAACATTCTGGGGATTTAACTAAACAATTTAATGAAATATTTCACTCAAAAATGATATTTTCAAGTAATTGTGCTTTTGAATTGAAGGCAGGACTCTTGACCAATGAACTAAGAGAATACATTGTCTTCAATTTAAAAGTCTGATCCTATGTGAAGGAGCTTCCTTTCTGTGGACTGCTTTCATTTTACAGACCTGTTATTTAATAATATTTTACCATGAAATGGAAGCATTTAGCACATTGCAGGCATATGCCTTATCATGAGGATTATGTGACATGAGTAATGCAAGATTTCTTTGGAGGTTTTTGATATTTGCCATTGTCCAGCATTGGTCACCATAGGCTCCCATTCTATCAGAAACATTGTGATGTCTGTCTTAAAAATTCCAAACTTTTCTCAGGTATCACTACAAATATCTTTGGTAGTAGCATACTAAAAATATCATTTTTGGGTAGAATATTCCTTTAAGCTTTAAGTTTTATAGTGCTAAAATCAAATATTGAACTTTCAAATATTCTCAGATGTCTGGCTCTTTAAGTAGACTATTTACAAACCTTCATAAATGCACACCTTCATAAACTGCATATTTCTATACTTAGTCAGAACATATAATACAAAAAAGTCTTCTTTCATACTGTATGATTATGATATATTTTTTATTCTGTCCTTTTTGATTAAATATTTTGTACATTTCTTCTTTACTGTTTATTAAAATGTATTTTGTATTTTCTACCTTGTTAACACAGAGTAGTAAACACATAGACCACCAACGGAGATTAATTTATGTCTCTGTTTTTTGCATACATAGTAAGGCAATCCACCAACTAGCTATGTATAGCTTGTATGGGTTATGAAATTAAAAGCTTTTTAATTCAATAAACACATGAAATAAAAAAAAAAATCAGAAGCCACAAAAACATCCTACTATGTCATCAAAAATATTAGCCCAACATCATAAGCCAGAAAATGACAGAAGATGCTTAAAAACCTCCAAAATGCACTAATGGCAAAGCTTGCACATTATTCTATACCAAATAAGCAGAAGTGAGTGCCTAACTCAGACAACTATCTTCTAATAGTCACGAAGCAAACTGCAATGCATATATAGTTTAACAATAAGGTGACATGTACAGAGGAAAACAATGATCAAAGAGCAGCAATTAGTAATAGCAGAGAGTCTACATTTTGTAGTACAATTCAGAACTACCAAAGATTTTACCATATTCTCAGGTTCAGCTAGTTGTAAATTCTAAGAGATCTACTCCTGAGTTAAAAGATCTGGCTTCATGAGCATATCTGGTACACCACCTTCACAACTACTCCACTGAAAATTTGTTGTCAGAGGATTCCCTTTGCTTTCTAGTTGTTCAGCAGTGAAAAACTTATTGACATTCTCAGTCAACTGCAAATCTCAAAATCCTCCATGCTGAGTTCATAACAGCCGATAACCTAAACAAAATAATAGTAAGTTTTCTGATGTAGTGATTATTATTTAAATTTAATGTTTAATGGGCTAACACACGGATTTGTATATCTTCATATTACTTTATTGTATTAAAGTTATCCTTCATTTCTGCTTATACAGTATTTTAAATATATGAGGAGATATTACTGCTTAAATCATCATGAAATTCAATTCAAGATGACATTGATGTATGCCAAAACAATTATGTTACTTCAAACAAAAGACAAAAAACTGAACCAGTGTATTTAAAGCTTTCCCTTTTAAAAGTCTTGTTTTTCTGTTTTGCTTCCAACATCTGAAAAGAGTTAGTAGGCAAAACTTAGTTTTTTCTTCAGATCTGTAACAGCATATTTTCAAGTAAACACATTTTTAGATACATATAACTTTGAAATGCATAATTATAAAAACATATTATTATATATTATTTAAAAATATAACTTTAATATTGTGCATGGATTTTAAGCTAATGTAGCCCAAGATATTTAAACCAACAGAGTATGGTTCTGTTAAAAGCATCGGTAGAAACATAGCTGATACAAGATAGAAAGGATATGTTCTACCCTATTGACCATCTTTAATATGACACACCTAAGTCATCAATTGTGCAGTCAGTTAATTTTAGAAGTCATATAATTAGTTATGTGGAGAGTCACAAGTTTCAATATATTGTAGTTTAAATGTCCCCATATCTGGATGGTCCAACTAGTGGTGAGTCAGTATGGTGCCCTAACATATGCAATGAAGACAAAAGAATACTCCAAGAAACTCAGTGAAAATGTGATTGAAATCAGGGGAAAGACACAAGAGATTATCCAAATCACTGAATATCTCTTGGAATTCAGATAAATCAGTGATTAAGAAAAGTAAAAAGTAAGACACAGTTGTAAATCTGCCTATAGCAGGCAGTTGAGTGAGTGAGGCCTACAAGAGACTTATAAGGACTCTAAATGAGTTACAAGCTACATTGGATATTACTGGAGAGAGTGTGGAGACAACAACAGTGCCCGGATGCTTCAACAGTCACAGCTGTGTGGGGAAGTAGCAAAGGGAACACTACTGTTAATGTCTATAAGAAGGCACATGGAAGACTCTGACAGAAGAAAGAAGAAGATTCTATGGTCTGAAGAGACCAAAATTGAGATTTCTGTCCCATTAGCATAAATACCATATTAAACATAAAACACAAACTACACATTGTCAAAAAGGCACCATCCTAACAGGTGTCTGGTAGCAACATCATGATATGGACATGCTTCTATGCAGCAGTCCCTAGCAGGCTTGTGAGGGCACACGGGAAAAGGGCAATGGGGCAATCCTGGAGGAAAACCTGATGCAGCCTTAAGGAATCCCACACCTTGTGAGAAGATTTGTTTTCCAGGAAGACAAATAAAGCCAAAGCTAAACATGAATTGTGTAAAAATAACAACAATATCAACATCCTGGATTGGCCAAGACAGAGTCCAAATCTCAATCAAATTAAAAATTTGTGGACTGGAAAATGTACACGCAATGTACTGTAACTCAAAGCTGCCATGGCTGTCATACTGACTTATGGATAGCAAATCCTAATGCAATCAAGTATTTTGTGTTTTGTAGTTGTAAGTAATTTAGGTCACTTTGCACTTTACTTTGACATTAAAGAGTCTTTTTTTCCAGTTGATCAATGTCAGAGAAACCAAGTTAAATCTACTGTGACTCAATGTTGTTTAACATTAAACTTCCACAGGGATGCACTGTTGTGGGGAAAATGCCATGGGCAAGAAAAATGTCAGAAGTGAGAGAGATAGAGAAGTGGGTAGGAGGCGAATTTAGAAGTACTTTGAAGCACTTAGAGAAGGACATGACGGCAATCTGCCCTGCCAGGCAGTCAGAGTTCCGTGCTTGTATAGATAGATCTATAAAAATTGTATGTTTTGCACTTTTTCAATCTTTTTATGTGTGTGCTTCCTTTGTTTATCCCATTGTGTTATACGTAGATAATTTACCTTCTACTTTAACATTGTTTGGCCTCTTGATGTTATTCTGGGTAATAAGGGAGCTAAAAGAGTGTCTCTCATGGTTTCTGTACTCACAAGAAAAGCAAACAGATTGTTTCAGTTATAATTAGTTACTAGGGAGCTCCGCCCCCTGCTTGCATCGCCCGCCCACCCCCGGGTTTGGTTAACCAGATATACAATTTAAAGAGATTGCTATTTTCATGGGAATTGTTACATATGCTATATTTTCACTTTTACTTTAAAACTTTTTGTAAAAACAATACTTTATTTCCAGCCCCGGCCGTGGTTATATCTCTCTCTCGCGGGACGTATAACACTGCTCACGTTGTGAAGGGTGGGGTGCGGCTGAACACAGCTGCTGTCTCTCTCTGTTGCTGCTGGCGAGCTGCGTCTTCATCTCTGCCGCTTGCGTTGTGAAGGGGGGGTTGGCTGAACATACTCTAAGTAGAAGTGGTCGGATCATATGCTGGCTTCCTGCTGCTGCTGCAGCTGCTAGCAAGCTGTTTGTTCTGCTTGTCGCTTGTCATCGTTTTAAGAGCTGGGAGCACATGATGTCTGTCTGCCCAAAGCATTCCAACAACTGCTTGGTTAGATGGTCGTGAACTTGTTTTAAATGATGTCTCACTGCCTTGTCTCGCGGGACGTCAAATTGTCTTCAGAGAAGATCACGTCTTATCTCCCTAGTTTCCCTCCCAAGATTTTTTTTTTTATAATAGAGAGATAAGGAATAAAAAAAAGATTAAAGTTGAGCAGACTTCAGTAATATATCTATTTTAGGAAAGGTTAATACTAAGCTCTGTCTGTCAGTGTGCTGCTATGGTGGAATCATGTACAGTGTATGGAAACAAATTCCACAACAAATAGTCCTGGCTGTACTTACAGTAATGAATGAATCATGAACAAAGCAGTCAGACACTGGGAGCCAGCAAGAGCAGCTTCAAAAATTACTGCTGAAAACGAACAAAAAAATGGAAAAACATCATTCTGTAACCTGAAAGATAATTAAAATCATAATGATGATTTAAATTTTTCTCTGTCAATTGTTATCGTAGTCAATGGGCTGGTCCAAGTGTGAACTTAAAGGTTATCCTGGGATTCTCAAAATCCTATTTTTGACTTTGAAATAAGCATATCCATCTTTGAAGGTTAGAAAATGTCAAGGGCGCTCATTTTTTTCTGGAGATGGGTTACCTAGTAATTAAGGGCAAAGTATTACTGAAAATTCATAATATTTACTCATACAGTAATTCTTATTACTTGCTTCATTTATTAAGGCAGACTGGTGTCATTTGAACACATTAAATGATTACTAAGCTGATTTTATCCAGTGGTTTCTAATGTCTGGTTCAAAAGTCTTGAACGTAATGTTGGGTCTAATGTGTGATGCCTCAAGGGCATTTTAAAAAATATTTGAATTGAATACAAAAGTATTTTTCACTGAATGCAGAACCTTATTAAGTTAATTATTGAATACATTCACAATAGAAAATTTCAAACTTGCTTATTCAATTCAAGGTAACAGAGAGTATTTCCCATCAGCATCTTGTAAAGGCAGGAATTGATCCTGGACTTGCATCAATCCATTGTATGACCTGCTCACACATATCCATAATAACCAAGCACATACGTCTTTGAGGATACAGGGGCATAACTGAAGTATCTGAAAGAGAGCCCACACAGACACAGACACGACATACAGACTCTGCTCTGACTTCGTCCTTGCATAGGATTCAAATTCTAGATTCTGGATTTGTGAGATAGCAAAGCTAACAACTGTCTCCCAGCATAAATTCAATGTTTATTTGATAGAGTTTCATTGATAGTGTGTTCCATCACAAGACACTCTACAGTGTCATTATCATGAAAGTAGTCAAAGATTCAAGTAGAGTAGGAGGATAGCTAATGAAAAAAACATGCAGTAATAAAAGATGCCAAAAGGAGCTTGGAATTATACCCAAAAATTTTAAACTGCAAGTATCAAAACAAACTATTCATATTTAGTACAACCACAGTATAGAACTACAACATGTGGCACAAAGTGACAGAGCATAATAAATGGGACAAGCTTTCGAGGTCTAGTCACTGTAATATTGATGTTTTGCTTTTCACACTAACCCTAAATCTTGTGGGTTCTTTGCTGTTTTGCCTTTAAGAGACATTAAGTATTTTTTTAAGGACAAGGCCGGGAGATAAGATATTAAGAAATTTGTATCAGGATAGTAAACCAAGAGTCAAACTTTTTTTCAGAAATTGTAGCTATAAGGGACAGAAATAAAAGTCTTGAACCAGAATAAAGACCACTAGAAAGTTCAAAGAATTTATCCAATCTCGGATACCAGGAAGTTTAGGGAGCTGACCTTTATATCCTTGACCCTGGATGTCACCCATAGCAACAGCATAGCAACCACTGCAGCAAAAGAAAAGAAAATGGTGGCACCCATGAGAAAAACAAAATGGTGTTGTGATGTAGGAATAAAAACTGTCAGCTCTTCAGGAATGTTTTGAAATGAAAACCAAATACCATAATTAGATTTCCTGTGTCTATAAACCCCAGAAAAGACACCAATATTGCCTGAAACGCTAAAAGAAAAAGAAAGAAATCAGAGTCCTATTATATAGACTCTGAAAGCAACCATAGAGTTCATAAAGAAAATTAGCATGGAACCATGCCAGGAGGCCTGGAGCATGAACATTCTTACAATACAGCCAACACCGGTCTTCACAACCATGTCCTTCCATGCACTAAATATTCAAGAATCAATTGGACTTCATTCTCCTCAGACCCACCCACCATTAAAGATGGTGGGGATATTCTAGGAGTATAATAAGGAGGACTGTTGCAAAGTGGCTTATCCTAGACACTTGTACTGACAAGGCTAAATTTGTAGGACATAGGACCAAGCCTTCTTCAGATTAGATAGAGATAGATAAATCGTGGTGCTAGTTTGTAGGACAGAACCCTGTGGCAGATGTCTTGCATTGTGAGCCACAGTTTCTGCTCTATTCTAAAAACTTGTCTGCTAACCATTTAGCAGAAGTTCTTTTCATCAACAGGTTCTTCTGCACTAGCTGACACACTGATTGTAGTTTAGAAACATATTATGTTACAATAGGCATAGAGAAATTCACTGATGGAGAATCCAAAAGATATGACTGATATCAATATAGGCACTTAAAATAAGACATTTTAAATGTTGACTGGCACAATGCATTTCTTGCAAATTTGGCCACAAGTAATAATTCACTCTAATCTGCTTAGCAACAATCAACATAAGTGTTTCTACAGATCATGGTTTACCCTCTCCATTTGGTCATTTGCCTCTGGATGCTGCCTCTGGATGACATTCCAAGATTAAGTTAACTGTGCAGCTTGTGCAGTCACACAGCCACCACCAAAAACAAGACATAAATGTATGAGCATGGTCAGAAATAAGGGATGTAGCAAACCATGCAAATATACTATATTTTCAATAAAAATGTCAGACAATTCTTTAGAAGAAGATAATTTCCTAAGGGTAATAAAATGAGTGTATGGAGAATAACATTCTACTACGACAAAAATAGTAGCGAATCTGTTAGACAGAGGATGGTTGGTGATAAAACTCACAGTAACTGCTTCCCATAAGCGCGTAAGACTTGGTATAGGTTCCAGTAACCCAATGAGAAGTCCCTCAGACAACATGGACCAGTAACACACTTCACAGGCTATTATATAATCACACACATCCTTTACATATTTTTATACCAGAAGTATCTTTCAACAATAGTTCAGGTTTGGGTGATCTCTTTGTGTCCAAACATGGCTGAAGTATGAACCCAATCGGAAACTTTACCCTTTAGATCTGGGGACAGTTTTACTGAAGAAGGGCAACATTCTGTGCTGATTGAATGAATTCCTCAAGTTAAGTCGGTAATAGTGTTGCATTTCCTTGAGTTTAAAAGGTAATAGTGATGCATTTGTTGGAGGTAAATTAGGATATATTAAATGATGCATAGCATATCACAAGAAATATTCTCAAATGACTGAAATAATTTGCAATTCCATATGGCATCACTTGATATTCATTTTGCACATTAGCTGTATTAAACTCTGTCTGCTACTTATAAACTTCTATGCAGATTTTGTAAAGACAGCAGAAGAACTCCCACTCCCCTTCATTCATTGGTCAAGAATCCTGTCTTCAATTCAAAAGTGTGATCCTATGGGAATTAGCTTCCTATTGGCCGGCTACTTTCATTTTCTGGGATTATTTATTTAAGAATATTTAAAATAAAAATACATGTGCTTTGCACATTATGTGCATTCACGTGGATGACTATGTGACACAAATAATGTGAGCTGCTTTCATGGATATTTTTGATGTTGTTTGTTGTTGTCCAGCATTGGTCACCATGGGATCCCAATCAGAACTGTTATGTCTGTTCTCCTCTAAAATATGAGATTATAAAGTTTTGTCAGCCATCACTACAAACTGCACAGGGTAAATAACATATACAAAATAAATAAAAATAAAAATCCTTCTTGGGTAAAGTATTACTTTAGTTAAAATGTAATGACATTCTGTAAAAATAGAAGCAAAATAGGCTACGAGGAGCTTGAAATAGATAAATAAAACACCATACATAGAATAGCATATCTGACCACAGATGTTAAACATCTGATTTTTTCAGGAATAATGAAATACTAACTGATTTTGGGAAACTTTCAATATTTGTAACCTCAACCCATATAAGAAGAACATGCATTTTCCTAAAAGAATTCTAAACACATCAAAAGCAGCCTCAACAACAAAAAGAAAAGGATTTGTGGGAAGCATGCCCTCTGCTGATGTCATACATTTTCAGTTAGACCCTAATTAATGTAAGTCTCTGACAAGGCACGCCTTGTCTTATAATCAAACCCATGCCTGCAGTTTAACAGCTTATTTTTTTACAAAAAGTTGGAGTTTGAAAAATTACAATAGTGGCTAACAATGAAGCTCCCCTCAGCGACACAGTGGGGTCACTCCACTTACAACAGTAGCTAGCTTATGCAAGTTTTTAATGGAATCATTCACAGATGCTGGTTTTCATTTTTCTTCTAGCTAAATAGTGTTGTTTTTATTCTGTGTCCTTGAGGACAGATTAGGATGTACTTTATATATAATGTTGTAGTTCTATAGCAAATAGGAATAATTTGCAGTAATATGTGCAATGACACAGTGGCAAATTACATTAGAAATAACCAAAATATCCTCAAAAATTTTCTGTGCCCATTCCTCTTTTTGTCATTTCTGATGGTCTATGATTTGGTTGTATTAGATTTGGATTTTCATGTTTTGTTCACAGCTGAAAGAATGTAAAACTAAATCCCATACTCTTTCAAGGAATGATCTTTGGTGAATCATCTCTGGTAACTTTGACGTGCTTGAATAAATCTCTGTTAACTGTATACATTGCAAAGAAGTATCATTTACGCATTACGTTTGGCAAAATTTGATGTTTGATTGAATTTAAGTCAAAATTCTGACTAAGCGGACATTTTGTCATGTTCTATTAACTTTTCCCATTATTTTCATTGATTTTTGATTCACACCTAATTAAAAAATACATTTTATTCAATGTTGTTTTAGGGGATTGTGTTTTGAAAGGTGCCCCCTAATTATGTCTTCATCTTTTAGAGTTATTGTACTTTCTGCTTAGGAAACGGATACCATTGCTAGGTGCATATGGGGTCAGACATTTTTGCGGACATATAAAAACGGTGTTGGCACATTATTTGAAATTTGCAGATGGAGAGGCTACTTTAATTTGCTTCACGATCAGCAGATGTCTCTGCTTCTCTTTTTGTTTCTGCCATCTCACTTTTTCAATCAGTTTTCCTATGCAGTTTGCCATAGGACATACACAAACCCTGATAACCTCATAGAGGCTGCTGCCAGCCACATTTTTTGCTTCACCTGCACGCATCCTGTCATAACCTTTCAATTAAGACCAAAATCAAGATTCTAGCCTCAATGGTTCGTGACCAGACGGACACAACCCTTAGCATTTTATATATAGAGAGTCTGTTTGCAAATACGTTGAAGCTTAGAAACATCTAACAAATGGTAAACGTAATGAGGCTAACCCCAAGGATTCACATCAATGCATCTAAAATGCTAAATATCGTTAGAGCAATAAAACTCTTTGTCTTAATTTAATTAACATTTATGTAGTGAGCAAAGAAAACAGGTACAAGCAAAAAAGCCAATGACCAAGATTAAAGTAAATGAACAGAAAGTCCGAAAAAGTGTTGAATCAAATGATAAAAAAAATTAAAACTAAGGAAGCTAAAATTAAAATAAGAAAGAATGAAATGAGACAAAACATGGAGCTGCAAGGAATTGAGAAAGGGCTCATAGCTGAACAGCAGGTGGACTTGCCTGAAAAATGTCAGGCTGAAATGTGAAAATCAAAGCCCCCTACATTATGTGATTGTCCCATAATTAATGTAGCTATAGCATACCTGGATAGATACAGAGGCAGTGGGTCTGTTATAAAGATTAATATGGCACCCCAAAGGAGTATATATTTACATGTCAAGTGGTTCAAGAACCAAGAGGGAAGGAAGAGAATTAAATGAGCTTAGGTGAAGTGTTTAATCTCTTTCTTTCAGGTTGCTATTGCTTTTGTGTATTTGATAACATACTGGTTGAAGGTGAAAGACGGTCCAGTAACAACATCTCTGATGTTATTACATAAACAATGGGAACCCAATGGTATCAGATCTTTCACAATTATTTTTAAATGTTTTTGAAACATTTGATTTCTGTACTTTGATTTTTGACAGTTTTAACTCACCCTTTAGTCCTGCAGACATGTTCTTCCTCATCTATTCAGCCAAAGTAAAACATTTAATACTCTACAGTATAGCATCTTAAAAAAAACAAACATTTTTTTTTTGTTTTATGAAGTGAACTAGAATCAAACTTAAAGACAAGGTATTCTTTACTTGAGCCAGTAAATTACAGCATGTGTAGATGTTTAAACCATTGATCACCAAGTTAGTTAGATAACGCACTTACGTGAATTCAGCAATGTAAAGAGAAACACAGCAACATAATATGGAGTCTCCATTAGAGGAAAAAAGCAAATAAGAATCACTAAAATGTAAATATTCTGAGTTTATCTGTCAATTTCATTAATTGGGAACTCTTTAGGGTAAACATTCAGGTTTCTGGCAGTGTTACTTTGTAGTACACCCTCTTACCACCCTGAGCAGCCCGGTACAGGGTGAGTTTAAAAATCTTTCGCCATTTCATACTGAAGAACTATGCCACACACCGACCCAAACAATACCACATTTCCAAGTAACGGGTGTCGACTTCACACTCCTAGTAATCAAATTGTTACAATATTTATGGTTGACTTTTAATTTGCTATGAAATCATATGCTTGGTGTTTCATAAACTGTCACAAAAAATATTTGAAAAAATTGTAATTATTCTGTATAAGGTATATACCCAAATGTTATGCACCAATCAAAAAGTCTCGGCCAATAGATTTCAACCAAAGCAATGAACCCTCCCACCGATGGAAACAGCATTACATCACTCTAATTTTTATGTGCTCTCACATATTACTTCACAAAACAAGCACAAATATCCATAAGTGATAAATCTGTACTTACAATAGATTCTCCTGATCAAACACACTCACACACTTTGTACTATTGGGTGGTAGTGAGTGTGACATCTCCAGCGATATGTAGATGTCCATATATGAACGTAATGAGCTGACGGTGTGTGTAATGAAAAAATATGCTACTTGAAGTAGGAGCAAGCAACGTAAATATGTAAGTGGGGTAAGGGTACTTGGGATTCAGAGTTTTTACCTGATTCACTGTTTTATGCACGATAAAATTGTTCTGAACCTGGATCCCTGTTTGAAGTGGTTTTGGATATAGGAGGTGGTGCCAAATTCTGTAACTTTCTTTCTTTCTTTCTTTCTTTCTTTCTTTCTTTCTTTCTTTCTTTCTTTCTTTCTTTCTTTCTTTCTTTGTGTTATCAATATGAAGCTTTATACAGGTACAGATGACATGTCTGGAAACGCATCAGAGTTGAAAAAACTGACCACACATTATCTGTATATGAGATATGCTGTTGCACAAAATAAAATGTGAAAATATTAATGTGAGTGCCTAATTTTTTCCTAGTTTAACAGCAGTTTTTAAGTAAAGGAATCATTACATTTGACACAAACACAGATTCTATCACATTTAAGAAGTTATCTGTCAGATTTAAGTGAAAAAATGACTGTCCTGTCTTTATTTTGTGAATAATAAGGCTTTCTTTTTGGGTTACCCCCCCGAACCCCCCCCCCCCCCTTCAAGGGGGAGATTGCTGAAAAATGCCCCCAGGGTGTAAGAGTGATGGTAGAAGGATAAGGAATATCAAGAATAAATAAAGAAATAGACTTAATCAAAAAGCAAACTGTTCTTTACAGCACTTTTACTGTCATCCCCAATTATGACTGCCTTACCTGTCAAATAAAGATTTTTGAGAAACAAAGTAAATTAAAGGCTGCAGACTGCCAATGCAATGTATTTGAAATGTTGAAGATTATAGG
This sequence comes from Erpetoichthys calabaricus, assembly GCF_900747795.2. NCBI lineage: Eukaryota > Metazoa > Chordata > Cladistia > Polypteriformes > Polypteridae > Erpetoichthys > Erpetoichthys calabaricus. The sequence goes on from NC_041399.2 coordinate 187,431,418, forward strand.
TTGGTCTTCGTGATATAAACTGTAGCCCCTTATAATATGGAACCACATATGAAAGCACAATGCACTTTCCATTTTAAGGTAGAGATGCATTTACTGTATCTGTTGTTCCCATACACTATAATCACCTTTCTCAACCTTCTGAAACCTATTAAGTGTTTAACTTATGTAAAATGCTAGGGATTAAGACACTTACAGATATATTTGCATTATATGAACAGTTGTGCTCCAAATGTATTTTCCGAATGCACACTTTTTTTGACATACTGTATTTGCTATATTAGAATTTTTTTTTGTGGTCAAATATTTATTGAGGGCAGCACAGTAGTGCAATGGTAGCAGCAATCACTGGCCATCCGGCTCCACAGAATTTCCACTATTCCACTGCCATTTTGTAATATATGAAGCAGATTACCCATTGATCACCACATTCAAGGATTCTAGGAGAGTACGTTTGAAAAATAAGTTAGTGTGCTCAGACGAGACAGCCTCCGCTGGTTAGAAATGAGAGTGATGTATGAGAAGTCCACTAAGAAAAATATTTAAGGAAGGGCAGGGATCTGAATGTAAAAAACAGTAAAGAGAACTTTAGCAATAGACAACCACAAAGCTGAAACATATGCAGAAAAATACCTGGGATGCTCACCTGGCAGAAGGGGCCATAGGAGCTGTGGGCAGACCCATGGCAAAACGCTTTCAGGGAGCAAAATAAGTGATGAACAATCCTAAATTGGATATTTTGAAGATTGGAGTTCTTATATGAAAATAAAATATTATTAAAATTATTATTAAAAGATTTCCAAGAAACCAAATTAGAAATTTTGGTTAAATTCACACCCCCACACCCATATATAATGAAGATTCAGTCAGTTTTTCAACAATATCTAAAAGTATTCCAAAGAATTTACTACTCGATGATCTTAGGAAATGGTGGGAAAGAGACCTTTCAGTATTACTCATCCATCCATCCATCCATTTTCCAACCCGCTGAATCCAACACAGAGTCACGGGGGTCTGCTGGAGCCAATCCCAGCCAACACAGGGCACAAGGCAGGAAACAATCCTGGGCAGGGTGCCAACCCACCGCAGGACACACACAAACACACCCACACACCAAGCACACACTAGGGCCAATTTAGAATCGCCAATCCACCTAACCTGCATGTCTTTGGACTGTGGGAGGAAACCGGAGCGCCCGGAGGAAACCCACACAGACACGGGGAGAACATGCAAACTCCATGCAGGGAGGACCCGGGAATCGAACCCAGGTCCCCAGATCTCCCAACTGCGAGGCAGCAGTGCTACCCACTGCGCCACCGTGCCGCCAGTATTCCATAATTCAACTGAAAAATCTTTCATTGACCACACATCTGTACAGTATCTTGTTTAAAATGCTCCAAAAGGTACCCTGGGCAAGACTCAGTTTGTGAGCGTTGTAATCGAGGTTCTGCCTCGCTATGCTATATGTTTTGGGAATGCACCAAATTAACATTTTGGACAAAAATATTTACATACTTCTTATCCTGGGTGTCACAACCACTCCTAAGCCATTAACAACAATATTTTGGTGTACTTCCAGATGGTAAAAAAAATGTGTAGGGAAAAAATGATTTTAATATCCTGTAATCACACTACTAGAAACCCACCTTCTATAACTCAGTTGGTAAGAGATGTTCTTTATTGTTTTTTTTATAAAACATGGGAAAAACTCATTAATATAATTTTAGAATAGGTATGCTGGGCGCTTGACTGACTCCCTTGTGCTATTATTTGATCTATATTCAAAAAGTTTGATAGGGTTTTTCTGCTTGTGTTTTTCTTCTGTTTTTTTGTATTTCTATTTTTCTTTTGTTATCTCTCAATGAATTTTGAGATAAATCATTGCATGTATTACTTTAGTATTTGCTCGATTGAGTAGACTTCGAGATGCACGCGGGAAAAATATTTCTAAGTACATTGAGGTGCTGGTGAATGTCAATGAGAGGCTGGTTACACTTGTGCCAGAATAATGAATGAAGGGCTGAATATGACACAACAGGTCATCAAAACAAAAGGTAGGCATGCAAAACATTTGAAATTAATCTGCCCATCGTATAGGTCCCTTGTTATGAAGATATCTGTGCCCTGTGGAATTTAGTTGTCCCTTCTGATTTGGCGCAGCACACTAAGGTGTGATTGTCACCGATTTCCTTGTGTTCACACATCTTTGCATGCCATTTCTCTTTTGATTTAAAGCATTCTCCATGCAAAATGCTGGCCTGTCTGTCAGTAAACATGTACGAGCAGTCGCCTACCTGCTGTTTCGTCACTCACAGTGATGTGATGAAGTCTGCGTTTTAAGGTTGAAGGTGTATTACAGTTGTTTAACCAGGGTGCTGTGTGATTGATGGCAGACAGTAAACTTTGTTAAAATGGTATCAAAAATGCCACTTTGTGGTTACTTCAGTTGTTTTGGTGTGTGCACTATATGTTCTGTTATCAATAAATTCTTCAATGAGAGCTCATTAACAAAGAAACATGGAAAATAGGATTTAGTAAAAAAAATAATAGTAATAATTATAATTAATAATTAATTACTTGACAAACAAGAACAAAGATATTTTAAAGACAAATCACTAAAATAAATGTATTAATCCACTCTCATGCCATACATGGTGCCTTGTCCTTAAATATTTACTCAGGTAGTTTTCTTGGGAGGGTGGAGAAACAATTTCAACAGGAAAGGCTTTGTTGGGAACTCAAATTTAACCTCTGTCATATGAGTGATTAAAACTGTGTGAATGAAATAGTTTAAGTTTTATGAAAAATCCCTCGTGTGTCATGACCACCCCTTTAAATTGGGGAAGGATCTCATCTTTCAAAAGGGAAACAAATGTTATTACTAATACTGTACATTGTTTTTTGATTTTATGCACTTTGAGATGCAGAGGAGGCCTTCGGGGTGTGCGGGGTCTAGGGCTGACCAACCCCACGTGGGGCCGGCTACGTCAAACGCTGTTACCAGTACGTGTGGACCATACAAACTTGCGTGCGAATTTAATAAAAATAATGTTAACATACACTGGATTTTCTCTTTACAGTTTTCAGCTAAATTTGTGCAAGATAACATGCGGACTAAAATCTAAAATATAACTGGAGAATATAACTTGACAAATCCACACAAACAGGGCACGCAGATCTCAAAAGTGGGGCCCCCTTAGGCGTGGGGCCTTTGGGAGGTCGCCCCACTTGCCACCCCCAAATGCCGCTTTTGTTGAGATGTGCCTGGGTCAGATGTGAGCAAAATGTTTTTTATTTTATTTTAAAAGTGAAAAAAGAATTGCTACTTCCTCAGATTCTGTTCAGTTCAAGTCACAGTCAAAGTGAACTTGTCATCTCAACCATATACAAGTATACAGATAGACAAAATTGCAAAGCTCAGGGTCCAAAGTGTACAACATGAAGTGCAAATAATAAATTAAAAACAGAATTAAAATTTAAATTTAAATTTAAAATTAAAACACAAACAAGACAAGGCATTGTGCAAAGACAAGACAAAGAAGTAGCAGCAATATTGACATGTAGTAAACAATATGAACATTGATGCAATGTATGGTATTTGCAATCTAGATACATAAATATAGTCAATAGATATGTAATATGATAAATAAATAATAGCTATAGATAATACAGAAATTATCTGTGTATGATAATAGTTGTTTAAGACATGTGTAAACAATGACAGGTCAGAATGTTTCACAGCTGAAGGATATCAAGAGTGTCAAAATACTTAAAGGTCAGTAGGAGATTTTCAGGTCTTTTCTACCTGCACACTATAGTGTTTTACACGTGCAGGAAAGTGTTTTTAGAGGTGGTTGAGGCAGCGTGGAAGATCCCAGGGGGCAGTGTGGTGTTAAGGAGTCTGACAGCTTGGGGGTAAATACTATCCTGTAGCCTGGCAGATCTGGCTGTGATGCTGGATGCTTCTCTTGGATGGCAGAAGTGTGAAAAGTCCATGTGAGGGGTGTAAGGGGTCCTGCACAATGCTGCAGGCCTTGCAGACACTGCGTTTGTAAAATATGTCCTGTAGTGAAGGGAGAGGCACTCCAATAATGTTCTCTGCTGTCTTCACTATCCTTTGCAGGCGCTTGCGGTCTGATATGTTGCAGTTGGCATACCAGACAGTGATGCAGCTGGTCAGAACACTCTCAGTGGTAGAACATGGTGAGGACGGAAGGGGGAAGACTTGCTTGCTTCAGCCGCCTCATGAAGTGTAGTCTCTGATGGGCTTTCTTGATTAGTGATTAGTGTTATGCGTCCATGTAAGTTCCTCAGTTATGTGCATACCGAGGAACTTGGTACTCCTAACAGTCTCCTCATCTAAACCATTGATGCTGAGTGGGGTGTGGGCAGGATGTGATTTTCTGAAGTCTACGATAATCTCTTTTGTCTTGTCAACATTAAGAGATGGATTGTTGTCTTCACACAACCGACAACCGTTCCACCTCATCTCTGTATGCTGTTTCATCATCCCTGCTTATCAGTCCAGCACCGTCGTATCATCCGCAAACTTGATGATGTGGTTGGTGTTGTGCGTGGCTGTGCAGTCGTGAGTCAGCAGTGTGAAGAGCAGTGGACTAAGCATGCATCCCTGCGGTGCTCCAGTGTTCTGTCAGAGGGGGACACTTTTACATTTTTTTGTGCACTGGTTGGTTCCATTAGGCACCCACTGTTGGGACTGGGGGGTGAGAAGTTAAAAGGCTGTCTGTACTTATTAATGGTATTTGCTGTCTTGCAAGAGAGTCACTGCTTTGAAGTCCGGCCTTGGAGGATGTCTGTATTTACCTGGCTTGGAAATATTGGTTTCTAATCAGCATATCTGTACTTATTAATGGTATTTGCTGTATTGCAAAGGAGTCACTGCTTTGAAGTCTGGCCTTGGAGGATGTCTGTATTTACCTGGCTTGGAAATATTGGTTTCTAATCAGCATATCTTTATTTATTAATGTTTGGTAACCATACATTTTGTTAACTTGTATTTTCATTAATTGTTAAACCCAGGCAATTTAGATTGCCATTGATTAAACTGTTTGTCCAGGACTGACAACAGCAGGGACTGAAGTAAATATAAACTCCTGGGCAGCAGAAGGCAGGAGGGACAGTCCACAGAAAACACTGCCAAGGCACTTGGACAGAGCACAGGGGCTTGCAGGCAGACAGTTCCACAAAGAGACGCCGGATGTGGGTTCAGCGAGAGAGGGAATCCGCATGAAAGGACCAAGCGAAGCTGACAGACGAGAAATGAGGTGTGCCTATGTCCCAGCAACACAAGGAGCCCAGAGTGGAAGAAAAAGGAACAACGAAGAGACGCTGACAGGGATTCAACAATTTGACACAACTTCTGTGGGGGAACGAGTGTCCGGGGAACAGAGTGCATCCATGGACAGTTGAACAATTAAGTGTTGGGGTAACACAGTGCACAAACTGGACTCTGCACCACTAAATGTTGTATCCTCCAATTCTTGTTTTTAGCGGACTTTTAGAGGGTGGACTGTGTATTTTCCTTTTTAAAAGAAAGGGAAATTGATTCCTGATATGTTTAGTTTTTGTTATGTTCGTTTATCTTTTTAATGTACCTTACATTGTCTTGTGTAATAGAATTTACTGTTGTTTTTTTCTAAAATTTCTGTTGTGTCTTTCATTGTGTGTTAACTCACCGCCCAATTTAAAGAAACCTGTGTGCTATTATTGGTAAATTTCAGGAGTTCCCAGTCTCTTAATAAAACTGGGTGGCGTAGTCGGATATTTTAATGGTGTCTAAGTTAGATTACCTATAAGTGTGACCAGACACCTGTGACAGTTCAATGTGATGATGTTTCAGAGATCAGAGATGTGTTGAAGATGTCTGTGAGGACACCAGCCAGTTGACTGGCACATTCTTTGAGCACACGACCAGGTATGTTGTCAGGTCCTGCAGCCTTGTGTGGATTGACTCTGGACAGAGTCAGTTATAGGTTTTTTGTTGTTTATTTTATACATTTTGTAATGTGCCTGTATCAGATGTGATCATATGTAAAAGGGAAACAATGAGTAAACAGTACTTGTTTTTAAATACATTCGTTTGTGTTGATTTAAAATGTGTCATTACCTACTGCTTACTGGTCGCTGGAAATGTCTGTCCCAGCTAAATTTCCATCCATCCATCCATTTTCCAACCCGCTGAATCCGAACACAGGGTCACGGGGGTCTGCTGGAGCCAATCCCAGCCAACACAGGGCACAAGGCAGGAAACAATCCTGGGTAGGGTGCCAACCCACCGCAGGACACACACAAGCACACCCACACACCAAGCACACACTAGGGCCAATTTAGAATCGCCAATCCACCTAACCTGCATGACTTTGGACTGTGGGAGGAAACCGGAGCGCCCGGAGGAAACCCACGCAGACACGGGGAGAACATGCAAACTCCACGCAGGGAGGACCCGGGAAGCGAACCCAGGTCCCCAGATCACCCAACTGCGAGGCAGCAGCGCTACCCACTGCGCCACCGTGCCGCCCCAGCTAAATTTCTTGGTTTGAAAATCTGGCCCAACTGAATTTGTAAGTGAATAGCCCTGCAGTACAGTATTGTCCTAATAATGCTACAGAGGGAGTAGCAACACAGTTTATTCAAACACAGCTTTTATACACACAGAGGTTTTGTAAGTAACAAACAAAAGTAAGGACACTGGTAGGAATTGTTACGTCACCTTTCAAGGCTTTATGAACTTCAATGGTTGCAGATAAACTGCACGTTCTTACTTGTTCCCTGAAAAAGACCTTTTTGTATAACTGTGCACCTTACCTTATTTTTCATTTTTTAATGACCCAATTCTTTTTTGCTTAACTACTGGCAGTTTACTGTTTCCCTTCATACCATTTCGGGTTATTCACTAGACCTGAAGTGCTTTAATTTCAGTAAAAACTGGAAAAATAAGGTGCTTTGATTATGTGATTATGTCCTAATTTAAACATATATTCAATGTATATTTTTTCATTTTATTATATTTCAAAACAACAGTAAACCCTTCAGCCCCAGTTGCCATTACAATGAAGGTACAATCAAAATGGCTTATTCAAATATATTTATCTCTTTTTTTCAAATTTTAAGACCATAGAACAAAATCGCTAACCTACAATATACAGTATGTTAATGCATCTATCCATCCATCCATTATCCAACCCACTATATCCTAACACAGGGTCACGGGGGTCTGCTGGAGCCAATCCCAGCCAACACAGGGCGCAAGGCAGGAACAAATCCCAGGCAGGGTGCCAACCCATTGCAGGGCACACACACACACACACACACCAAGCACACACTAGCGACAATTTAGGATCGCCAATGCACCTAATCTCCATGTCTTTGGACTGTAGGAGGAGACCGGAGCATCCGGAGGAAATCCATGCAGACACGGGGAGAACATGCAAACGCCACGCAGGGAGGACCCAAGAAGCGAACCCAGGTCTCCTAACTGTGAGTCAGCAGCGCTACCACTGCGCCACCGTGCCTTAATGTATCTATTCAGTACTTAATTTATTTTATACATAACATGGAACTAAAGCGTATCCCACCAGCAAAGCACAAGGCAAAAATTCCCACACACTACATGGCACACTTAGTCTCGTCAATCCAATCATCTGCCTAATTCAGTGTTTTTTCTACAGTTAAAGGAAAAGGAGTAACCACGGGAAGCCCACAAACCATGAAGAGAACATCTGATGCTACCCTGAGGGAACTGTACTGTAAGACAACAGCATAAACAATGGATTTTCATCTCACAATCTCTGAAAATATTTTTAAAAGACTATAGAAGATGATGTTGCAAATGTTTGTGAAGTTAAATATTCAGGTCAGGTCAGGTCAGGTTGGGGAGCAAGCACTGATACAGCGTGTTGTCGCATCCACCAAACAACGAAACAATTCGGGATCCTGGTTGGCGACCCCCAGGCAGACACAAGGTCCAGTCCCACCCTCTAGAAATGACCATCTATCTTCCACAGCCAGGTGTTACGTGGGCATCCCCTTGGCCTGGTCCAGCCAAGTCCAGCCTTGGGTCCTCAACAATGAGTATCCTGCGAGCCGGATCACTCTCAGGGATTCACAGCTTTCAAATGATTTTTGAAATTGTAACAAAAAGTGAGTTTCTGAGTAGAAGACTTTGCTTCCAATTTAATTTACAGAAACTGATGCTCATGACTAGACATCTGAGACATAGTACTGTATTATTTACAGACCTCAAAAGCAAAACAAAACAAAGAAAGTGACCAAAAAGAAAACCCACCAAAACAGCACGGTTAGAAATGTGACTATCCTAAACTACACAACATCTCTCTCTATATATAAAATTCAACGTCTGTCTGTCTTTATGTCTGTCCGCTTTTCACGAGTGAACTACTTAATTTAGATTGGGTTTTTTTCTATAATTTGCTTGAACATTCCGGTTGATTTTGCGACTTCTCTCATCGAGCTAAGTATCATTGTTGACTTGTAGTACCGATTTATTTGTGTGAGTCTGAGAGAGATGCAGCAGGCTGAGGGGAGGGGGGCGGGGCCTCCTCACTCACACGCCAGCCTTGAGGGGTGTACAGTACCTTACCTCCGCTTAGCTAGTGAACGAGAGAACTACTTAACGTATTTAAATTGGGTTTTTTTCTATAATTTCCTTGAACATTCCGGTTGATTTTGTGACTTCTCTCATTGTGTTTAGTATCATAGTTTGTTTGCAGGAGCGATATATTCGTGCTAATGTGAGACAGAGGCTGAGGGCCGAGGAGAGGGGGAAGTGTGATGTCAGGAGTGGGGAGCCAGGCAAGACCCTCCTCACCGTCCTGTTTTACTACAGTACTACGCGGGTGGAGCCACAGGGGTCGGCTAGTTTACTTAATATACTCAGCAATTGCACCTTTAAAAATGTGTATATTATCAATATATGTGCATCCTCTGAACAACTGTGCCCCAAATATAATATTTTATGAAAACATTTTGTGAACTATAAGCACGTTAGAGACTTTTAAACCTGGACAAGCTTCCTAATTTTTGTTCAAAATCTACTGTGGGAATTTTACTTTGCTGTAATAAAGTCAAGCCCCTAGCACACATAAAGTGTGATGATTCAAGACTCAAATATTTCAAAGAATTACCCGGGGCAGGAACATTGACTTAAAGGAGTGCAGGTGCTATTTTGGAAGAACTCTCTCTTCTTTCAGAGTTTATGGTTGTGGCGTGATTACCACTGACTCACTGTCGTGGGCTGTGCTCATTGCATAAATAAAAATTATTAACAGATGAAATAAAACATTCTTAATTCTACATATATAACTATTTAATTATATATTATACTTATTTTAGTAATATCTTTTACATTACATCAGCACAGAAAAGGAACCTATAATGTGTGATTACTGTATATAACATACCATGCAATGACCTTTGTTGTAAGAAATGCTCCATTCAGTAATCTTATACCATAACCCCACAGGAAATATAAAAAGATTGTAATTACTGTATATATTTTACAATCGTCCGTCATACCTTTTTGTAATGTCTATGTGTTCTTATTCACTTCCAATTAAGCAAAGAATTAGTTTTATTTTGTGGAAACTCCAGGGAGTTTCTTACCAGTTAGATAAGTTTTGAAGACTTTTCCCAACACTGAATATGCAGACTTGACTGTAAGAAAATCTTCATAAACTCACCTCATTTCATTCACGTGCAGCCTGCATTAAGAATTTAAGGTTTTCATTGGTACTGGAGCAACATGGTGCTGGAACCTGTAACAGGAAAATGGCATTCAAAGAGTATTTGCATATCAGAGATAATTATAATTAGCAGCTTTTGCCTTTATGGAAGCCAGTGACTGACTGCATACAACAATCTGTACCAAATTAGTTTCCTTTCACTGAACAAAAGTATAATATTATCAAAATAAAAAAATAATATAGCCAATAAATGATAGTATCTGTGGTCCAATTGTCTATCTATCTATCTATCTATCTATCTATCTATCTATCTATCTATCTATCTATCTATCTATCTATCTATCTATCTATCTATCTATTATATAGCTCTCTTCAGTTAGATAGATAGATAGATAGATAGATAGATAGATAGATAGATAGATAGATAGATAGATAGATAGATAGAACTGAAGAGAGCTATATAATAGATAGATAGATAGATAGATAGATAGATAGATAGATAGATAGATAGATAGATAGATAGATAGATAGATAGATAGATAGATAGACAGATAGATAGAACTGAAGAGAGCTACAGTATATAATAGATAGATAGACAGATAGAACTGAAGAGAGCTATATAATAGATAGATAGATCTGAAGAGAGCTATATAATAGATAGATAGATAGATAGATAGATAGATAGATAGATAGATAGATAGATAGATAGATAGATAGATAGATAGATAGATAGATAGATAGATAGATAGATAGATAGATAGATATCTGGAAACCTTTTGCTACCGATAGACATTGGATGGCAACATCTTAAACTAGAAATTTAAAAATAAAATGTTTTTTGCTTCCTGAAACAAAAAAGATAAACACAAAATAGGTCATACTGAGCCAATATGTTTGTTTTCTGCTTTTTGGAAATTGGCAGCACAGAGTTATTTTCATGGTATGCTTTTCAAATTGAAAACAACGCATGCACTTACTGATTTGAGACCTTGAATGTCATAGCATGACCAGGACAGCTCAGAATTGGAGCAGTTGATGATAACCTGGCAAATGCCTTATCAGCCTCAGAAGTCTGGAAAACCAGTTTGCAGGATTTCTCAGCAAGCCAGTTAATTGGTGCAAAATCCCTGACAGTATTTCGTAGGTCCGGTAAATGTTTGCATCTGCCTGAAAGGTATGGGAAGAAGGCTCATTTCTTGCATTTTAGTGGAATCCTTAACTAAACAGAATGTAAGGCTTATGGAATTCATAGCTTTTTTAATTTAGAAAATAAATTATTCTACCTTAGTTTTTGAAGTTACCTCATGCACATGTTTAATTTCAGTAGCAAAGTCCAAAGTGAAAATTTAAAATGTCATCCATGTCTAGAGAGAGAGGTTGGGAGCGTGCACTGATAGTGTGTTGCCGCACCCACCACACGATGAACCACCAGGATTGGGACCCCAGTGCAGTTTTGTGACACCTCAGCACCACACTGGTACATTGAGAGTTTTTTTTCCGGTGGCTGGAGTGCCAGTCTTGCCACCAACCCCTACGTTTTCCCTGTAAGTTGGAGGACCTCCTTGCAGGGCTGGATGCAGATTAATGTCATACCCAGGACAAAGCAATTGCAGATTAAGAGCCTTGCTCATGGTCCCAACAGAGTAGAGTCACTTCTGGTGTTTACGGGATTTGAACCGGCAAACTGCAAATCCCTAGCCTCAGAGCCACCACTCCGCCCCTCATCAATATAAACTGAGACAAAAATACAGATGGGGTTTGCCAAACCATTTGGCATAACAAAGTACTGATAGTGTGCTTCATTAGCATTAAAGCCTTTCTTTATTCATCACTTTGGCAAATGTGAATCACACTGTAAGCAATCCTTAAATCTAAATTAGTAAACAGTTTGGGCTCCTGAACCTAAATCAATCAAGTGCAATGAATAATTAATTTTAATCATAATGTTATTCAACATCAGTAATTGGTGCATTCGAGTAAGGAGTCAAGGAAGAACATATTCCTCCATAATCTTAGTGTCAGGAGTAGACAACGGTTAAAGGCATTCCTGGGGCAAAGGTGCACTTGTTAAAAGATTAGTATACACACTGTGCAAAAACACCAATACTGCACTGCGTACATCTAGCCATCTCTAAACAGCATCTGAAAGTCTGCTCGTGCTTCCAATTGCCCTGTCTTCTGGCTAATTCTGGGGTTTTGTTTTAGGTAAATTTAACCAAGCATAAGTGAATATAAAAGAGAGGCAAAAAATAAAGGTGTATGAAATGCAATGCCCCAACAATAAAGGTCAGAGGTGCAGTACATTACTCAACACAATGTCCTCCATAATGTTTGGGACAAAGACACTTTTTTCCTCAATTTCCCCCTCTGCTCCACAGTTTACAATTACACATCATACAATTCAGACGTGATTGAAGTGCACTTGACAGCTTTCATTTACGGCGATTTGCTTACATTTTGGTCACACTATGTAGAAATGCCAACACGTTTTATACACATTCCTCCAATTTCAGGGCACCATAGTGTTTGGGACATAGCGATGGGAGGTATATTAAAGCTGTCCTATTTAGCACTTTGTTGAATATCCCTTGCACCCAATGACTCTTGAGATCTGCGATTTGTAGACATCAAGGTACTGAAGATCGTCTCTGGTGATGCTTTGCCAAGCCTCAAATGCAGCCATCTTCAGTTCTCGCTTGTTGTGGAGGATTGCCCCCCTAAGTTTTCTCTTCAGCATATGGAAGGTATGCACAATTGGATTTAAATGGGATGATTGGCTTGGCCATTCAAGAATTTCAAGAATGCTCCATTTTTTTAGCTTTAAAAAACTCCTGTGTTGTCTCAGCAGTCATTTTTGGATTATTATCTTGTTATTGGAAGAAGCACAGCCCAAGGTGTTTAAAGGCATTTACTGCAATTGGAGCAGACCAGATGTTTCTCCTCACCTCACAATTCTGGCTGCCGTCAGCAGTTCCATCATCAATAAAGTGAAGTGTGCCAGTACCTGTGGCAGCCATACATGCCTAAGCCATAACACCCCCCCCCCAAACCCACCATGTTTAACAGATGAGGTGATATGCTTTGGATCTTGGGCATTCCTATTCGTCTCCACACTTTGCTCTTGCCCTCACTCTGATGGAGGTTCATCTTTGTGTCATCTATCCTTAAGACCATTTTCCAGAATTCTGCAGGCTCTTTTAAGTTCTTTTTCACAAACTGTAATCTGGCCATCCTTATTTTGTGACTAACTAGTGGTGTGCATCTCACAGTGTGGCCTCTGTATTTCTGTTCATGAGGTCTTCTGCAGATAGTCATCTCTGACACATTCACATCTGCCTGCTGAAGACTGTGTTTGATCTGTCAGACAGGCCTCTGGGACTTTTTCTTTACCATAGCCATAGTGAGAATTCTTCTGTCATCAGCAGTGGAGGTCTTTCTTGGCCTACCAGTCCCTTTGTGATTACCGGGCTCACCATTGTGGTCATTCTTCTTAATGATATTCCAGACAGTTTACTGAGGTTATCATAAGGTTTTACTGATATCTCAGATTGTTTAATTTTCATTGGCACATCTCCTGTCTTCAAGTTGAACAATGGCAACTGCAGACTCCAAAGGCAGCCTGTAGGTAGAAGCAAGCTGAAGTATCTTATGCCTGCACTAATGAAGCAATGAAGCACACCTGAGGAATCATAAACACCTCTGACACCAGCTGTCCCAAACATTATGGTGCGCTGTGTGTTATCATGACATGACATGGCATGACTGAAATGTATGCAGATACCCATAAATGAAAGTCTGCAATGTGCAATTTTATCATGTCTGGATTGTTTGGTTTGTAATTTTAAACAGTGGAGTTGAGGGCTAAATCAAGGAAAAATGTGTCTTTCTCCCTATCATTATGGAGGGCAGTGTTGCTCAACAATATTATAACCAATTGCTTCACCATTATATGCCAAAAACGTATGGTTCTGTCAATAGTAAAAGTATTAGGTCAAAAATTAACATGAAATGAATTAAACATCCCACACCCTGCAGGGCTAGCATCAAATCAAGCATAGCAGGTGATCCTTGGTCATGGGGCAGGGCAGGGGTGACAAAAACAAGAGGTAATGAATGTTCTTTACTTCCAGTTTTGTTGTGAAAAAGTCACTTTAACCTCTGAGGTACTTTTTATATTGGTGGATGAGTTAATACTAGATATGTCTACACTGTTAGCCTTCATTCGCACATACGTATGTCACTGCGGGCTTAACTTTGGGCTTATATTTTTATTTCCTCCTTTCAAGCAGTTAAAGTTACCCAGTGGCATTTATTCAAATTAAACATTTTTTGTTTTTATGTGTATGTAAGTATAACATCTAACAGAATCAGGTTTATCAATACTGCATTATGAGATATGAGACATCAAGTTAAGGTGAAACGTACTTGAACTCCTGATTGTTTTTTGTCACCCTGGGTTTACGCATATGTACAGTTTTATTACTACTTTTTTTGTTAATTTTAATGCATTGTTTTTCACTTTTATTTTTTCTATTTAATAATTATGTACTGTTTCTTTAAATGTTCTGATGTTCCCAGTGTTTGTAGGTGGAGCCCGAAGAGGTGAGACCACCCTGACGTCACTGGGACCTCCCACTGGCTTTTATATTTAGTAAATGAGATCATCTGAGCAGTGGACCATTGAGTGTGTACAGTTGGTGTGTTACTGTCTATATCGCTTTTCATTTGTCTTTCTCTGGTTACTGTACTTTTGCTGTGTTTATTGGATTTCTACCATGGATTATGTACTGGCACATGCTTGCTTTGGATTGCTATTTTAAGCCAATCCTTTTGACCTTCTTTTCCTATTGTTTTTTCACTTCTTACTGCTTTCGAAGATATATGTTTTCATTTATAAAAATTCTGGTTTTAAATTGTCATAAAAGCCAGAGGTTAGTTGTTACCCTCTCCCTTGTAGGCATTTTTGTGAATGTTTGAGCTTTTAAAGTGAGTGTCTCATTTATAGGCCTGGTTAGGCCTTAGCCTGCCAGTAGCTCCTGGAGGCTGAATGACTTGGGGTGAACCTTATTTAGACTGACCAGTGAAGGTCTTGAGTTACTTGCTTTGCAGATAGTATTTTGGAGGCCTCACACCTTCTTTTATAGACATGTTTGTGATTCTAACACACAACAATTACAAACATGCTTACAAAGGTATGAGATGCAGGAAAACTAATAAGGGTCTAGAAAACAAGACTTAGTCAAAAGGAAAGCAATACTCAAAACCAGCAGAAGCAATGAAGCCATTGTCTAAGCCAATTTGCAACCAAAAGATAATGCAAGCAAAATCTTTATTATAGCCGCAAACTCGGAGAGTAAGGGTAACCCTGCTAACTTGTCGCATAGATGACGTTACACATGAGAGCTATTACCAAGATCACAACACAACTAATGGTAGGGCATATTAAAAATAAACCTGCTGTTAAAGATGGTACAAAATATTTTTAACTAATTCAAATAACTGTCAGTTACTACAACCAATGACACACATGAATTCTCGACTATTCAAAACCTCAGATGAGTGCCAAAAATAGTGGAAAGACATGACAGTATTTCTATAATAAATGAAAGACAGATATAATTCACAACATGATGTATGTTTTAACATAAAGAAAAAATCCTCTGAAGTCCTTGACAAATTGGTTAACTTCCAGAATGTGTCATTTTTACCTGCAGGAGTGCTAATCTGTACATTCAAAGCTTCTTCTATCACTGCTGTTGATATATTTTCTTTACAATATACAGCATGTATGAAATACAGTGACATTCTCTCACCTATATTGTCAACAGATAATTGAACAGGAAAGTAAAATTTCTTTGTTGCAGTACAATTATATGACTGAACAATAATTTCAGTGCATCATTTTATATTTCAAAGTTCAGAATTTATTTATTTTTTCCATTTTATTGAATTTATTAAAAGCAAGTAACATTTCATACAAGCAAGTCAAACTTGACAAAATTAAATTTAATTCAATGCCCACCCATAAGAAAGAGAGGAAGGCTAACAGCCAGAGTAAAACTAAGAGTAGAAAAAGGAGGAGACAATCCTTTTCCCCAATATGAAAGCTTATTCTAAAATGTTATTAATTAGATCCTGCCAGGTTTTAAAAAAGTTTTGAACATATCCTTGAAGTGAGAATGTGATTTTTTCCAATTTCAAATAGTATATAACATCAGTTACCCACTGACTTAAAACAGGTGGGTTAGGATTCTTCCAGTTGAGCAATACAAGTCTACGAGCTAATAGTGGAGTAAAGGCGATTACAGTTTGTTTGTCCTTCTCTACTTTAAGCCCATCTGGGAGCCCACCAAACACAGCTGTTAATGGATTAGGAGAGATTGTGACATCAAGGCTGTCTGATAGGTATTTAAAAATTTTTGTTGAGAATGATGTTAATTGGTGCACATCCAAAACATGTGGCCTAGTGAGGCTGGAGCTCGATTGCAACATTCACGGGTTGGATCTTGCCCTGGAAACATTTTGGACAATTTTAAATGAGACAGATGTGCTTGATCAAAGATTTTAAGTTGAATGATTGTATGCTATACACATATGGAGCTAAAGTGAATTCTGTGCAAGGCTGCCTTCCACTCCGTTTCTGAGATGTTGAGTAAGAGATCCTTTTCCCACTGTACTCTGGAATCTTTGAAAGGAAGAGACTTTAAAATGTTTTTACATATTATAGATTATTTATGAATGAAATAAATGAATTCAGTGTAAATGTACAAAATAAATAAATACTGAATTTAAATCTCATCAAAGCACACACAATAATATGAATGATATAAAAGTACATGAGAAATGTCACTAATACTTACCCCTTGTACTTGCAGGAGGCTTAGAGTATTGCAGTTGCCAAAAGAAGGGTAGGAATAGAGTGTTAGTGAAGATGACCGGATGAAGCAGAACGTGAACGCATTTAAGCCTACATGTGTGGAGAGATGGCACTCATCCTCATTCCTGTAACCCACTGTTTTATATGCTCACTGGATCCGGTAGCAGTGGGCAAAGTGCAGGAAGGAACACAACTTAGGATGACACACCATTACAGGATGCACTTACACACACACACACTCGGTCACACTAGGCCAATTAAGATTCCTTCATTTATCTAAGATACATGTTTTTGGGATGAAAGTAGATTATCTGGACATTGGTATATAAAGTTACCAAACACACAACCCGATGGGGAGAGGCCAGAGCTGAAATAAGGAAAGAGTGGATGATCATCAGATGTATTTGCTGGAAAAGTGGAACATACAGGAGACAAATAGTGCAAATGGCTTTTAGAGATAGAGACAAGGAAAGACAAACAGATTACTGCAAAATAAAAGAACGTTTACAGTGTGGTGTTTTGGGAAAATTTTGGAGTTCCAGAGCTTTGAGGCTTAGGCACTGATGGCAGCCTCTGCCAACGCAGCAACCTTAGTTCTTACTTACTTCATAACATTGGTTCATATATTGATTTATAATAAGCAATGAAACAATATAACATATGGTGTATTTCTCTTAAGTCGTTTTCTGTGGTGGGACAGAACTGCTTGTGCTAGCTTGTTTTAAAGGTCAGAAAACAAACATTTAAGACATAGACAAAAGGTGTTAGACAATGCATATTTATTATTAGCTTGACCAACTATTTTCCTTTTGTTGCTTATTCCGAAAATGGCAAATGATAGGGGATTTATGATGACATATGTGTCAACACATTAAAGTAACCTGCCTAATGCAAAGAGCACACACATAACTCAGGCAGCTGCAGTATGTGACTGTTTGTGTTAAGCAATAAATCATTGTTCAAGATTAATGATTAAAGTGTCTTTGATTGATTTTTCATAAAGGTAATTTCTAAAAGTCTCCACAAGAAGTTTCAGTATCTTAAACAGGAAGATGAATATTTGATGGCAGAGAGAAGACAAAGGCAACAGGGAATGAAATGAGAAGTGGAAAAAGGTGGAGGAGGAGGCAGCGGATACTGGACAGGGAGCGGATCTATAGAACGGGAAAAAGAAGTGATGGCCGTTAAATTTTCAAAACAAGACCCTCTCTGCTAGTTTGCAAAATAAGCTGTAACATTCACAAACAAAGGGAGATAATGCATTCTTTATTTTCTTTCAGGCAGACGTTCAATTTTTTCACGTAAATATTTATTTCACGCCAAATGGAAAATATTTTTGTATGAACTGAGTTATTAGATATTGTTGCTTCACATTTTAACAGAGATTAAAAAGCCTCAGTACAAAACTGGACCAGAAAGGAAACAGAATGAAAAATCATCCGGTCTTTCACAAAGCCTTTAACCAGATGACACGCGAGTCATCACTACACATTTGACACAAGACAGATCCTTCTATGTACAGTACAGTATTTTCTCTGGTGCAAGTCACAGTACACTGCATTTCTAGAAATGCCTTTGCCAGCCCTCTGACAAAAACATGCCATTGGAACAATATTTTCTTAGCCACTTCGGATAACTTTTTATTAAAGTAAAAAGACAGCCATTGTAGAAAATGCGCAGTTCGTTTACACTGAAAATTAAGCCACATCAGTGACACATAATTTTGTGACACAGCAAATGCTACGAGGCAGGTGAGTAGCTAGTGGCTCTCAAACACTTCAAGATCATTTGGCTCATATTTATAGTTTCGGTGTAACACACCCAGTGTGTTAGTGATTTAAAAAAAGACAAAACAATGTACATGTACATGTCTCCTGAAGTCAACCTGTTGAGTTTTGTCCACACATTGGTGTACTTCTGAGTTGGGTCACCGTGCCTCTGTTTGAATACATGGCCTCAGCCTGTCAAGTTGACCCTGACACATGCAGAGCTCTTCTGGCCATTCCTAAGAACCTCTGAGCACCCAGTGTCCTTCACATCACCGTTTCTCGTTCCTCCTCTTCCACCACTGCGGGTCTCTCTGTTTCTGAAGGTCCAGCCCCATTTGCTTGTTCTTCCTCTTTGGTATAAAGCTCCTGTCCAGAGGATGGAATGGAGTTTTCTGACACAGAGCCATTTTTCACATACCCTGGTAAATTACGGTGACCATTGATTGAAACTGGTGCCAAACGGGTAGTGAGGTGCAGGGCTAAGGAGCCCCTTGCTGTCACATTTGTAATGCTGGTGTGTGACACCATGGGTCCATAGCTATAGGTTGTACTGCCACTCCGTGCTTTCCTTTTGAAGTCGAGAGCCAGTGTCCATCTGCTCCAGGCTTTTCTAATCTCATACTGCACCTAGCAAAAAACAAGTAACATGAAGCATCAAGTTCAAAGGCAGACATTGTAACTTGTAGACATAGAAGCAGTAGCTGCTGAATTATTTATCTTCATGTAAGAAGTGAAATGGAATTCCTATAATACTGTTTTACTCTTTTAAAATAATATGGTCACTAAACATTTTGAAAAGTAAATTAGCAACTGTAAATATGCTGCTGCTGCAATAGTTGCACTGTTCATCAACTACATGAGGTTCTCTTCCTTGACAAAGCACTATTCACTCTGTCTAATTGTACTTTGAACAGCCTGAGCTTACTTTGTTAAAAAGCATCTGGATCAATAGTGGAACAATCTAAATCATGAGCACCAAGTGCACTGCTGTGTTAAAAGGTTTAAAAAATGGTTTCTGCAAATACAAAGACCAAAAATGTAACTTCCTAATTAATGACTTGAAAAATACAGCATTTTGCCTTTTCATCTCTGCCAAAATCAACTTATTTCATCCTAACGATTCCATCTGTTTCCAGGAGCTGCTTAATCTGTTCCTATGGTCATGGGCAGCAGTAAGTATGTAGACAGGAGCCAGAAGTGGATGGAGTTGAATCCATCATTAGGCACACTCAAACCTGGCAATTTTTGTGAGTCACTAGTAATCATAACTTGCATATCTTTGTAATGCGGAGGCTAAATCATAGTATAGTATCATTGTCTTGTGGTTGCTATTGGGACCTCATAAAGATTTAACTCACTAAGCTTATATGATTTATGATATCGCTTTACTTGCTGCTAACAGATTTGATGCAAATAAACATAGTCTGTGAGTGAAAAACTGCCTCTGTCCAACTGGTTCTAGCATCAAAGAGGGATTTAGATTGTTCACACCTCATCTAGCTGCAGTCTCTTAAGGGAACGAGAGGTAAACTAGGTGGAAGTAAAGATCTGAACGCAAATGCAGCAGTCCCTAGGGTTTAATATGCAGGGTACAATATTGTGACATGTCTTGCCACAGCATGGGCTGTAGGGAGTGGAAGCAGTGTTGGAGCAAAGTCTTGGGGGAACACTTTTTGTAAGGGCTTGGGGCACCTCCCTAGAGAGAGCACTGATTAATTAATGGTACGTGGAGAAAAGGGGAGTGGGTGATCGTAAGAGGCAGTTGTTGCCGGAGCGAGAGGAAGACAGCATTAGGGTTGAGACGGGAGCGAACAGTTAAAGAGCAGGCAAGAGGTATATAGGATGAAGGCGAGTTATTTTCCAGGTGTCCCTGTGACCCAGACAACGGGCGGTGGTAGGGCACCATTTTTATTGCTGCAGATCCAATAAAAAGTCAGTCGGCATTTGGAAGACTCCCACGGACAAGCGGCTCCTGAGTGTGTTTTATTCAACTGGACGTCACAATATGGACAGGGAAACGGGTAAGAGGTTACAGGTAATAACTGCATAGCTGTTTTTGACATTTCTTCCAATCCCTCATTGAAAAAGAACCTAAGAGGTTAGTTAGTACCTCTTGTGTTAGGTACAAGTTGTAGATGGCCTGATAACACGATAAAACACTACGTGAGGATGAATCTCCTAAGACTTATTGTTCTCTACTGTCAGAAAGTCACTGATGGCACAATGCTTAATTTTCCACATTTTGACATTTGTGTCGACTTTTTTCTGAAGAATGACTGGCACATTATAAACTCTATATGCCAGAAACCTGCAATTTAGGTATTTACTATACCAACATTAATCTTTGGCAGCTTACAAAATCAACCTCATAGAATACTTATTCAGGATCGGGCTCAAAGCATTTCAATTATCCCTTTTATGTGTATGTTTTTTATACGTCATACACCCAAGTGTGGGGAGTTTCTCATGGGTAACAGTTTGGGTTGTCTCAAAGGGAAGAAAAAGTTATGCACCAAAATTAACATGGTTTCTATTTCCTCAATAGTGGAAAAGAAGCAGCCAGAGGATAACTGAAATCATTATATGGAACTAGTCAAGCATTCCTGAGTAAAAGACATCTTCAGGGCTCTGGACAGCTATACCACCATGGGACAAGAGGGGGTGCTCTTTCTAAGTGACATTTTTTTTGGTTCAGAAGATGGGTGACAGTACTACTAGGATGTCTTGAGCATGTCACACCCCTTCCAGTTAGCAGTCCTTTAATTCCACCCGACACCGGAAGGAGGAGTTATTTTTCAAACTCATTACAATGGAGAATGATCGCTCAGGAGCATCTCTATCTTTTTGTGATTTTTGAAGCACCCTTAGCTACTTATTGTCTTATTTTCATCTCGTTCTACATGGACATGGACCTGCTGGTTCCTCAACTTTTTCTGTCATCTTAATAATTCACTATATATTATACAGGAGAAATGTTGTGCTTCTAACCTTCCATTGTATATCAGCTGAAGGTGGTGGTGGGGTTTAACTTTTGCCACAAAAACACACTGTGATGAATGACATAGAAGGATTACTAAAGTTACTGTAGAGCAGACACAGGAGACAGACACAGATCTGAAAGGAGTGGAGTCTCTGCAGTTAACAGGTTCATTTAAGAAAATTAAGGCAAGTATCATGTGAGTTGTTATGGTGCTGGACTGGTATACTGTCCAACAAGTAGCTCAGGTTACCTGAACCTTTTATGACATGCCATGGAATATGGGTACAGACAACTGAAGGACTGTTGATGACTCTAAGGTCTCACAGGGAACCCACTAAGCTTGAAAGTGGCTGCATGGGGAACCCTGTAGGTGAACCACAAGTTAGGGTAGAATTAGCTAATACCAGTCAAACGGGTCAAACTGAGATTGACACCTGGAGGTGAGAGTCAGCAATATACTGGCCTGGAGGGTTTTAAGAAGTGCAAGTGGACAGACAACCTAAAAGTAAATGAGTAAAATGTAAATATGTTGCTACGTTTATTAACCATCTACTACCGAATTTCAAAATAAAACATTTTGACAGCTTTGAAGACACTGGAGTTAGCAACTGGCATTAGAGTGACACTTATTGTCAGATGCTACAATTGTTCTGTTTTTGACATCCAACAGAGTCCAATAAAGTGCATTAGAAGCCATAAGACTCTGGCTGTGTAATTTTAAAATGGCAGTCTATACATTCATACATTGTAAACAGTTATTTGTAACTGACAGTGCAGAGGAACTGCTCTTTAGCATGTCCATGAAAAATAAATTAAGACATTGTGAGGGTGTCAGAATTTTTCTTTCAATTCAGTCCAGTTTATTCTTATGTTACATTCATTTTAGAAAACATTCTTGTAGTACTCATACACATTTACAAATATAAAAACATGTCAGAGGAATACACTAGTGTGTGATATGTACATGTATAAACCCAGATTTATTTAAAAATACCATAAAGAGCACCCCCAAACTTAAGGATGGTCAGCAGCAAGATGGGGCAGTGATTAGAGCTGATGATGCCTTACGGTTTCAGGAAAGTGGCAAAAAATCTCAGCCCAGTCTCCATCTATGCAGGATTTGTGTGTTGTAATGTCTGTGTAGATTTTCTCTCTGGTTTTCTCCTCCCAAATTGAAATGATTTGCGATTGGTGATTCTACATATGAGTAAGTGTAAGCACAGGCATGAGTATGCCATGTGATGGATTAGTGACCTGTACAGGACTGGTTCTTGCCTTATAGTCAGTGGTGGCGGTATAAACTCTGACACTGCCCCACAGAAATTGTATTGAACGTATTTAGTAAATGGATGGTGTCAAACATGTACATCTAGTGAGCATACCAGGGCTCTGCAGATGTAAGAACGATGGAGTTAGAGAGTAAAGTGATAAAGTTCTTCACTCATATTCCCTTTTTTTCCATAGAATGGAAAATGAATTCCTGGAAGACCTTCGACATCATTTCCTACTTGAACTGGGAAGTCCTGCATTTTCTTCCCCAGCAGATATTCCAGAACGCATAAGAACCTGCATTTGGCATTCATTATTGAACCCATTACAAGAAGAAGGCAGAGCTCCACCTTTAGAAGCGTTCTCTCACTCCTTCTAGGAGAATCTTAGCCCAGACCAAGATGGTATTGAATACTTTTGTGTAGTTTTGGATCACATGATCTGTATAAGATGTTCCCATAATTGAAAACTGGAAAATAAATACAATTATTTAGTAAAATAAGAAAACAATCTGCCCCAAAGTAGGTACCTCTTCTTGAGCTTACACATACATCTTGAAGTAGTGTTAACAAGGACAGAGACCTCCAGTTGGTTAACATTATTACACTCCACCCTAATGTGTTCCTTGGATATATTTTCTTTGTACTTCACTGTGTTTCTTCATTACAAATTGATTTTGAAGCATTTCAAATTGATTAGTACTCATAACTACGTAACAAAGACAAGTAGTTAAATGAGCTTCTGTCTCAGGGCACACCTTATGTGTATACCAGAAAAGCAACTTTTTAAACTAAGATCTATAATTACTAGGCTACAATGTCAGATTAGACCTACCTACCTAAAGCCTTCTGTTTTCACTTAATGTATGTTGTGAACCACCAAAGGGTTCCAGAGAGCCCCAAACCTTAGACACAACTTCACAGACACTAGACTCGTTCAAATATAACTGGTTTATTTTCACAGTTTCCTTCCACAAAGGTTCCTATAACACCATAAATCCACTTCTCTTCAGTTTCTCTCTCTTTTCTCCTCCTCTACACCTCCCTTTGTCCACTTCCGCCCAACTCTGACTCGCCTGGATGAGGTTGAGTGACCTCTTTTATCTTAGATCCGGAAGCGATGAAAACACTTTCGGGTCAACTTGAAGGCCCCCTTGGCAACCTCCACAGAACACAACAGGGCTGCATCAAGGGACTACAGGTTCCAGCATGCCCTGCGGGAGACTGTGTGGGGACTTTAAATGTACTGAATCAATTGTCCTCCCCAGTCCTTCCATTATACAGGCCACCCAGCCAAGTATTGTTCCTGGATCTTACCCAGCCGAGACGCCAGTGTACTCAATCTGGTATAGGCATCTTCTGCCAGTCTCCTGTGCGAGAAAGGATGATCTTCGCCCTGTTTCTTGTGGTGGCATATAGCTGGCCTCTCATCTACTGAAGGAACAATCCTCCTTCCCGGAGCTGTCCATCACAATATATATTCTTTTTATAGTCTTGTCATGTGTTTACCTCTATGGTCCTACAAAACTACAAATGCCTCAAAAGTTTCATTTCTTCCATTGCTGAACAATATTGTTTGTACCCTTCTGTTTAGTTAATAGCTCTTTTATGTTGACCACATCTACAGACATTGTAATCATTATGCACAACGTAATGAAACCCACTCAATCCAGTACCTGGTCAGAAGGGTGTGGTGGCTATCCCAGAAGCACTTAGTACAAGGCAGGAGCCAACCTTGGATGAGACAGCAGCCTACTGAAGGGCCCACTCACTCTCACACACACCCACAATCACTGTGACACAGGGCCAATACGACTGACATACACAGGGAACAATAGATGAGCATCTGGAAAGAGACTATGCAGGTCTGGGTCTAATATATTTCTCTCCCACCATCTTATTGCATAAAGCTAAAAAGACAGTGACAAATTAATCTCAGAACAGTTAAACATGAATACATTATATGTTAATTTTACATATTTGTTCATATTTGACACCATTCAGTTCAGTTTTTTTTTTTTACAGTGGAAGTTGTTTACAATTTCATCACTGGAAAATGTACACTTCAACTGCCTTTTAATAGAGGATATTAAATGTATTACAAATGTTTGTTTTTAACCCTAAACCTCACCACAACGATTAAAAAAATGTGACTCTGTGTACCAATGCCAGAGTAATCGGTTTTGCTTTGTCATCTCTTGACCCTTTGAAAATGCATTCACAGACAGTGATGCCAGTACTGTTACATATGTTTACCGCACTAATGCAGTATTTTGTAACAACATCACTAAAAAGAGTACGTTGTCAGAAAAAAAGGATTAAACACTTAACAGATTCTTCACTCAAAAGTTTGGAAATGTTAGTTTTAAAGTATCTTTCATTTTCATCATTTATTATTGGCAATGCTAAGGTACTCTTAAGCCTTTGAGGTTTTCACATTTTATTGTTATATATAAATGAATCACAGTGGATTTAATTTGGCTTTTTGACACTAATAAGCAGAAAAAGACTTTAAAGTCAAAGCAAAATTATTTACATTACTTACAAATATAAAACAAAAAATCATTGACTGTTCAAATTATCCCCCACCGCCACACTTAATACGACACATCTAAATCCTCAGTGGCGCAGCCAATTGGTGAAATTTCAACTGATTGTTGTCAGCTTGTGGTGAGTCAGTGTGGCGACATAATCTACACAAAGAAGACAAAAAGAACACTCCAAGCAACTCCATGAAGAGGTGATCAAAAAGCACACATCAGGGGATGGAGACAAGAAAATGGCCAAGTGGGGTACAGTTAAATCAACCATTGAGAAATGGAAAGAATGTGGCATACCTTTATACCTGCCAATGGCCGGCCACCCACAAAAATGCATTGATGGTGCAAAAAGAGAAAATGAAAACTATGAGACCTCTAAAGGAGTTACAACCTACAGAGACTGAGATTGGAGAGACTGTGCAGAGAATAACTGTTGCCCAGATACTTCACTAGCTGCAGCTTTATGAGTGTCGCAAAGAGAAAGGCAATATTAAAAAAAAAATGCATGGAGAGAGTTTTCTAGAAGGCACATCAGAAATTCTGAAATCAGCTGGAAGAAGGTTAGTGTATAAAATTTGTTGAAACCAAAACTGAGCATTTTAGCCTGTCACGCACGTGCGCTTGGGACACAGGCTAAGGGCTTAACAGAGGGAAATAAATGAGCAGGTTTTTTCGAAGTGCGCTAACCTTTCCTATCCTTCTTTTACAGATCCCCCGAAGGAAATCAACATTGAGTACTTTCGGCTTCCCTTGCATAACCAAGCCTCCTACCAAGGTTACTTCCAGCCTCAATTATTGGACCCCACCTTTTTCTCCCTGGCTATTATAAAAGCCCAAATCTTCTTGTGTTTAGTTGTCCCAGTTTTGGACACAAAACCAGACGTTGCTCTGGAGCTATTTATTGAAAGTTTTATGTATTTTGCTTTGTACATTGTACAATATAGGTGGCGGTTCCCCAAATCTTTTTCTGCCTTCTTTGTGTATGCTGACAGACCATTCAGCTAAACCATCACCACTGTGAAGCATGGTGGGAGCAGCACCATGCTGTGGGAGTGTTTCTTTCTGTGCAGCAGGCTCTGGAAGGCTTGTGAGAGTATAAGGTAAAATGATTGCAGTGAAATATGGTAAAATTCTGAAGGAAAAGCTGATGTAGTCCACAGGAACCCTGCACCTTAGGAGAAGATTTGATTTTCAGCAAGACGATGACACGAAGCATAAAGCCAAAGCTACAAAGGAACAACTTATAAACAACAATGTTAATGTCCTGGAGTGGCCAGATGAGGGTGCAGATCTTAATCTAATTAAGAATTTGTGGCAAGATTTGAAAATTGTGGTTCACTGATGATCATCATGCAACTTAACAGAGCTTGAATAGTTTTACAAAGAAGGAAGAAAAATCGTAGTATCCAGATATAGAGACCTATGGGTGTCATGGCTACCAAAGGTGCATCTATGACATACTGACTTGAAGAGGGTGAATACTTGTGATCAGTTAGGCAGGCAGTGTAACACTGAGGTTTAAGGCTTTGGACTATGGACTTTAAACCCTGAGATGGTGGGTTTAGATCCCGATACGGACACTGATGTGTGACCATGAGCACCTTCCTGTGCTCAAACTGGAAAATCAAAAGAAATGTAATCAACTGTATCTCAAATGTTGTAAGTCACCTGTGATAAAGGCATTTTGTGTATTATATTTGTAATTAATTTAGACCACTACTCAGGAATCTATTTTGACTTTGACATTAAAGTCTTTTTCTGTTGTTCAATGTGCCAGCTGATAGAGACCTGACTGCACAGAGGCAAGCTGTCATGGCTACCAAAGATACTATCTACTAAATAATAACTTGAAGGGGGTGAATACTTAGGCAGTCAATTATTTTGTATTTTTAACTAATTTACACCACTTTGGAGAAATCTGTTTTCACTTTGACATTAAAGAGCCTTTTTCTGCTGATCACTGTCAAAAATGTCAATTAAATCCACTGTGACTCAAACTTGTATAATAAAGTCCGAAAACTTCCAAGGGACTGCATAATTTTATAGGCACTGCATATTTGAAGTTATTATGTCTTACTTATAACATATAACTTAGTGCTTAAAGATTGCAACCTATAAATGGTTTTGTGAAATTAAAACTATACTGCAAATAAAATTTTTGTTTCAGTTTCATACTGGTGGACAGGGAAATATATTGGATGTTCAGTTAATTGTGTCTATTTCTTTTTTTTACTCTCTTCAATTAGTGTAAACTGGAAAAATTTCAGTGAAAATGCCATATTTCCATCCATCCATCCATTATCTAACCCGCTGAATCCTAACTACAGGGTCACGGGGGTCTGCTGGAGCCAATCCCAGCCAACACAGGGCACAAGGCAGGAACCAATCCTGGGCAGGGTGCCAACCCACCACAGGACACACACATACACACCCACACACCAAGCCCAATTTAGAATCGCCATTCCACCTAACCTGCATGTGTTTGGACTGTGGGAGGAAACCGGAGCGCCCGGAGGAAACCCACGCAGACACGGGGAGAACATGTAAACTCCACGCAGGGAGGACCCGGGAAGCGAACCCAGGTCCCCAGGTCTCCCAACTGCAAGGCAGCAGCGCTACCCACTGTGCCACCGTGCCGCCCGCCATATTTCCTCTTCTCCTAAAAAGTCTTCAGCTCCTTCCCCAGTTTTTACATTACTGACAGATAGATAGATAGATAGATAGATAGATAGATAGATAGATAGATAGATAGATAGATAGATAGATAGATAGATAAGGAACTAAAAGATAGATAGATAGATAGATAGATAGATAGATAGATAGATAGATAGATAGATAGATAACGTGAAAGGCACTATATGATAGATAGATAGATAGATAGATAGATAGATAGATAGATAGATAGATAGATAGATAGATAGATAGATAGATAGATAGATAGATAGATAGATAAGTCTCACTCTTGCCAGTTGGCCATACTATACATGACACTCAGATACTCAGACCAACTCACCAGGCATTCAGTTTTGATTGATACCTATTTGAAACGTAATCTACTTTTATTTTTCAGTAATGAGATCAATTGTTTTTTTAAATATGGCCCTTTTAAAAGTTAAACATATTTATCAGGAATGATTAAAGTGTATTTTATTTACACTTACATTCTCTGCGAGTTGCTTGTGCATGAGCACCCTGTAAGCATACAGTAATGAATAAATGTCAAATTTTGCAGACTCTTCAAAGTAATGATCAGTTTGTGAAATGACAAAAAAAAATCATAATTGTAAGGTAAGCTTATTTGCAATGTAACAATACCATTAAATGAGAAATTGTTTTAAGTTTGCAAGAATTTATGGTCATGATTTTTACTATGTAAATTATGCAATAAAAATGAAACTAATTACATCTGGTGTTACAGCTGATATCTGAAAAACGAAGAGAATAAATTATTTTCTCATCACTGTAAGATAGTTCTTTTACATTACTGAAAATTGGTAATTAATGATCAATTAAGATGTACTTTTCATTCTCCAGATGGATTAAAACTAAAGAATAAAATCAGTCCCCTTATTGTACTATTAAAATTAAAGGTGGCAAGCCCTGTGAAACTTTTCTTGGCTTCAACAAAGCTTCTACCGTAGATGCCATTATTCATTCTGAGAAGCAAAAGTGTTTGTGAAAGCAGTCATCGATCATTGAGAAAATTATAAAGAATACATTGTGCACTGTACATATGAAGAAATTGTTCACCAACTTTCTATATTCATTTTAACAAACTGTATCCATTGTAAAACTGGAACACTTGATCGACTTAAATGCTAATTAAAGAAGACTGAAAGAGCCATGTTTGCTCATTTTAAATGGCAAATTAAGCCACTAAACAAAAAGATAAAAATTCAAATTGGGAAAAAAATTAATTCTTTCAAGTATTGCATGTTTTTTCCATAAAAGTTAAAACTTTTTTTTTTTTATGGTAACTGGGCAGCACTGCTGGCACATGCCTTCAGAGTCCAGGAGTCCTGCACTCTCTCCTCATGTCTGAGTGGGTTTTTCTCCAGGAACTCCAGTTTACTCCTAAATCTTAAACATGTACAAGCTAACTTAATTGACAACTCCACATCGGCCCTGCTTGTGTAGATCTGTGTGTTCTGTGATGGACTAATGCCCTGTCCATGTCTGGTTACTGACTTGTTTCTGATGCTCTTGGCATAGACTCCTACTCCACAACTATGATATTTACAGTGGATGAATTGAATGATAGGTTGTAACCTATTACTTTCTGCTTTATCACCTATATACACAATATCTATGTAAATTATAATTTAATTACTAACATGCAATTATATATTAAGGAAAGTATGGAATTTCTTGTAATTAGGTTTAGTAGTAATGTCGTATATCATTAACCTTTCAGCTAGAGAGTCATGGGCAGGCAGAGCCGGAATCCTCAGCATTCAGTTCAATAAACAGACCATCATAAAAAAAGCACTCATTCACACACAGTAATACAGTCAACCTGAAAATATGCTTTTGGGTTATGAGTTCATAAAGTACAAATGCAACATCCTAAACATCCAATTGAGTAAAACCCAAAGTCCAGTCTTTTGGTATACTCGGAGTGTGTCCTTTGGATTTGAAGAAACACAGCTACTTCCCCGGTATTGGTTCATATTTTGTTAATTTTCGGGTGAAAACAATACTAAATTATTTGTTTACATTTTTGTATAACTTCACACTTAAATGATTTTATAAGATATACAAAAGTGAGTAGCCACAAACTTCAAAAGGAACTAGATGTGTACAACTGTGCCATCTACTGAGCAAGTCTGATGCTGTTTCTTTGTTTTGATATTAAGGTAAATATCATAATTAACTTACAGTATCTATAGGTATAAAACGCTAAGGTCTGTCCATCTGTCATGTGATTACTTCCGAACTACTGGGGTTAGAACCTTGATCTTGTTCCAAACTGAAAGCTTATGACCTGATACGTTCTGGAAATTCAACAAATTTGAGGTAGTGGCAACATCAATGAAGTGCCCAGTGGTTGTGTTTTTCATATGGCTGTGTGACTGAGAAAATGACATGGAAGAAAGAAAAACAAGAGTTCACCATATGCTGAATGTCAAGTAGGTTGTAGAAGCTGATTATGTGATAAAGAACACCATAATAGGAAGAAAAAGAAGAGCAGCACCATCTGCTGAGCTTCAAGCACATCACAGAATGTATTATAGTGATGAAGACTGTGAAAAAATATGCAGAAAAGGTAAATGGTAACACACACAGATAAACAAGAACTAATCCTGAATATACCCCGATATGTTTTGTAAGTTCCAAAAAAATATAAGTTGCAGCAACCTGGTGGCCACTGTACTTGTGGGTGGAAAAATATATTTTAAAAAAAGCACGGTCTACACAAACCCTTCTATTGATAATTTCACAGGAGATGGTACATATGTGTCCAGAATTCATAATCAAGTGAAAGTATTTGATTTATTGATCATCACACATTACAAATAACGCCATAATAGGAAGAAGGAAAAAGAAGGGCAGTGACATCTGCTGAGTATCAAGCACATTACAGAAGGCGATTGACATAGAGCAACTGAGCAACACGCAAACATGAAGGCTACTATGCATGCAAGACAAAATCCAGGATACAGAATGCTAGAATGAGAACTAAAGAGAAATGCATGCTGATGAATGTGCGCTACTTAGGAAAGTTACATCACCAATGTCACCACTGTGAAGCTCTGTTTATTCACGGTGAAAACAAAAGAACCTGTTACCAAAATGGAAAAGTTTTCCTTGCTCCATATGAACCACTACTGTAACAAACTACTGGAGCTCAAACCTTGATTTTGATCTTAATTGAAAGCATATGACCTTCATTTAGTTAATATCACACTTGGCAAACTGGTCTGTGATTGTGTGTTTTCTATAGCAAAGTGATTAAGAAAGTGATATGACAGAAGGAAAAAGAAGAGCAACAAGTAAATCACAGAAGCTAGTTGCGTGATGAAGGAAACCATAATAATAATAAGAAGAAAAAGAATAAGAGCAGCACCATCTGCTGAGTGTTAAGCATATCACCGATGGTGAACCACCTTTATTTTAGGAGCATAGGTTTACATGCTTCACTAGTATACTTATAATTGTTAAATACAACAAAATAAAAAACAAAGACTTGTTAAAAGTAGTATTTTCAGATTTTATATGTCTCATAAACTTTAAAAAAGTCTGTTTTGGTGTTTTGTATAGAGTTTCTTTAGTAAGATAACTTTGAAACAGCATGGGTACCACCAAAAATAATTTAATTTCAGCTACTGGCAAAATATCTAAAGTATGTGGGAAATAGAAAAAAACATTTTATAGCTCTGAAAGTCATAAAAATAGCTATACATCATATGCCTTATTAAAATTTGAAATGTCATTAGTGGAAACACATGTTCAGGTCATGGCTCACTTAGAAAAGATTTATAATTAGAGAAAAAAATAAAGCAGAAGAAAAGACAGGTCAGTGAGAAGATTCTATAAAAAGACTAAGAATGGAAGACACTCAAATAACTCGAGGACAACACGTTTATTAGTACAAGACTGAATAATTATACTGATGTCTTCATTTGTTTCCATTTAAACCTAAATGATTAGATCATACAAGGAGACCAATTAAGGGTATGCTGATTGTTGGCCATAGAAACTCCAACTTAACTATCATCATTCATTCCAAATCGAGAACCCCAAAATCTGTAAAAACAAGTAAGCCCGTGATTCTCTAGAGAATCGTAAATCCAAGAATGGCAATCAGTTTCTGTTCCGTCCGATATTTGGATGGATGACATATCATGGAGGCGGCATGGTGGTGCAGTGGGTAGCGCTGCTGGCTCACAGTTAGGAGACCTGGGTTCACTTCCCGGGTCCTCCCTGCGTGGAGTTTGCATGTTCTCCCCATGTCTGCGTGGGTTTCCTCCGGGCGCTCCGGTTTCCTCCCACAGTCCAAAGACATGCCGGTTAGGTGGATTGGCGATCCTGAAATAGGCCCTAGTGTGTGCTGGGTGTGTTTGTGTGTGTCCTGCGGTGGGCTGGCACCCCGCCCAGGATTGGTTCCTGCCTTGTGCCCTGTGTTGGCTGGGATTGGTTCCAGCAGACCCTGTGTTCGGATTCAGCGGGTTGGAAAATGGATGGATGGACATATCATGGAGGGTGGGTGTGTCTGGGGAAATGTCATTTAATTAAATAAGCATATCTGTACTAAAGCGGTTTCGTTTTGTGGAGACGTGATTCCGTTGCCTCTGCTGACAACAACTGCTGGCAGAGTGGAGCTCAGCAAGTTCAGTTTACAGGTTGTGGTGTTCGTGTGCCAGCCACTGAGTCTGGGCGTCCGGGCTGCTGTACAACCTGGCGTGCATGCTTTACCTCAGGTTTAGTTGACAGGCCGTAGGCATGGTAAAGTTTCCATTTAATTCAATAATCCTATTTGAATTAAAGCGGTTTCTTTGTGTGGGCGCCTTCGTTCATTAAGTCTAGTTTACAGGTGGTGTTGTTTGGGAGCTTACAGGTTGTATTGTTTGGGCGCCACCTACTGACTCTGGAAATCCGCCGCGTTTTGGGAAGCCGCTGCGTTTGACTCCACAGGTTGTGTTGTTTGGGCTCCATCTACTGACTCTGGGAAGCCGCCGCGTTTTGGGAAGCCGCTATGTTTGACTCTGGGGCGGGCGCCACGGCGCAGTACGTTGTGTTATTTTGGGCGACACCTACTGACTCTGGGAATCCGCCGCGTTTTGGGAAGCTGCTGTGTTTGACTCTACAGGTTGTGTTGTTTGGGCGCTCACAGGTTGTGTTGTTTGGGCGCCATCTACTGACTCTGGGAAGCTGCCGCGTTTTGGGAAGCCGCTGCTGCGTTTGACTCTGGGGCGGGCGCCACGCCGCAGTACACATGCGCCTCGGTGCATCCACCGTGCATAAATTAACTGTGGTTTAGTAATATAGATAATATTAAGTTCTATTGTGGGTCTCACTCTGGACTTTTAGTTTTCTGTATATGTTGTTTGCTTGCTTGTTGTTACTCTTTCAGTTTTCTTTGAATTTTTATTAGGTGTTTTACCTTTGTTGTTCTTTAGTTAATTTAAGAGACTTTTTCCTCTGTTCTGTTAATTGTGATTTTGTCTTTTTGATAGAGAAGTTGGTGAGACTCCTAAATGGATTGCAATTCTAAGAACCTGTAATCAGCCACATAGAAGAACCTGGGGATTATTTAAGGGACCTGTTGCCACGGCCCAGATAGGGTGGCATTCGCTTTAAGATTTTGAAAATGAATGCGCTTTACATGTCCATTGTGTTTTGTTTTATGTTTTTTACTTTCTGGATTACTGATTTAAAGTCTGTTTTTGATTTTAACTCATTGTGAGAAACTCTTGCACTTACTCTTTCTGTGACTCTCAGTCACAATTCTGATGTCAATGCTGCAAATAGGCCAGCATTTTACTGCATTTGGTATCCCTTGGTCGATACGCTGTCAATTGTTGTGGCTGATTTCTTTACTGAGTTTTTCATTTTTTTTAATACATGCAAGAAAAACCTGGGAAATGGCATGTCAAGGATCATACCGTCAAGTGAGCGTGGCATGAGTGACATCATAGGTACTGAGGACTGTTAAAATTCCTGTTTGTGTTTAATTTCTTGAAGGCTTTCCTGAAGATATAACAGTAATTTATACATGTTTTCTGGTGTTTTCTGACCTAGAGATTCATTTTTGGGTGTCATTTTTTTATTCTGATTCTTTATTTGGAAGTTTACATTTATTCCCATGTCTTTTTTGAGGCCATTTTACTTTAAGGCACCACTATATTGAGGTTAGTGCCTTTTCTGCTGTCATGGGAATTCTTCCCACAAGGCATCAGGGGGTTTGTGACGGTGACAGAATAAAGGTTACCACGCACATCCTTGCATTATCTAAGATTAGATTCTTTATTTGAAAACTACAAGCTTTTTCTTGTAATTGATGCTTGCTCTGAACTTAGACTTTGACTTTTGGGTTGGCGTTGCTGATGTTGTCATTTATCTCTTTGATTTTGGTTTTGACCATTTGCTTTGTTTTCTGTTCTCATCTTTTCTCCTGGTCACTTCTCGTAAAATTTTCCTGACCTATTGCTGAAATCAGTAAATGGTCTGCGGTTACAATCTGTTGAATTCAATTCAGTTACATGATGCTTCTGCATTTAGACCACGAGCTACTGTAGTTTATATGCTAATTTTCTGGCTGAAATTGGGAACTTAACCTTTTTTAAAAGTAACATTATATAGAATATGTTCATAATTTTAGTTAGTTAATAATGAATTTAACACTTCAAGCTAAAAGGGTAACTGCTTTAACAAGTAACTGTCTGCTTGAAATGCATTAGGATATTATTCAGTAGTGAAGAGCTCTTCTTTGGCAAAAATATATAAATCAAGTATAGAGGAGAGGAAACAATGCTTCAAAAGATTGATGCAGCTCTGAAATGTCAAAGAAAATACTCGCGAATTCTATAAAACTGTTGAAAATTACCAAGCATAATGGAAGACTTTGAAAAAAAAACCCACGACGTTTTCCAGTTGTCAGTGTGCCAGGGCAGACTTACAGTTTACCACTAACCCATATTAAAGGCTTTTTGGCTTTGCACCCATTGCTGTCATCATAAACTGTGACTCCGCTAAACCTGAAATGGAACACTGTCAAATGTTACTTTAATTAACTAATTACTGTATATTATTAAAAGAAAAATTATACCAACCCTATCACTGCAGTTATACAATTGTGTGAAAAACGTTTTGCTAGCAAAAAGAAAAAAATATGAACGTGGTACTTACTTCTCCATTGCAAAAGCAATAAATTATGGCAACAAAAAATCCCTAAATAAAGAAAAAAAAGAGACCAAAATCAGCACAGTTACAGTACTTAAAAGATATAACCAGTTATTGACAGTTATTATATGACAGATTAGAAGTCTTTTTCCTGAAGTCCTACCTGGAATGAGTTGAACAGCATCTCATAGTGCATCTGAATCTGCCACAGAATCCCTGAAACCTCAGTGTATGGCATTGCCATAAAAACAATGTAATGGACTCCAAACAGAGGCATGAGGACCAGTGTGGACTTTAGCAGCTTCCTGTTAAGGAGACACACAATATTGATTTTAATTTGTTTTTAATGTCTTGATGTCAACTTCAACATTAAAATAATCCTAAAGAATCAGCTGTTCTGCAGTACACTTTGAAACTGTCTTTCAATTGTAATTATACTGTTTTCATCCATCCATTATCCAACTCGCTATATTCTAACTACAGGGTCTGCTGGAGCCAATCCCAGCCAACACATGGTGCAAGGCAGGAAACAAACCCCAGGCAGGGCACGCACACACACACATCAAGCACACACACACACATCAAGCACAATGTAGAATCGCCAATGCACCTACCTGCATGTCTTTGGACTGTGGCAGGAAACCGGAGTACCCGGAGGAAACCCACGCAGACACGGGGAGCACATGCAAACTCCATGCAGGGAGGACCTGGGAAGCGAACCCGGGTCTCCTAACTGCGAGGCAGCAGCGCTACCCACTGTGCCACCGTGCCACCCAATTATACTGTTTTGCCATTCTTAATTCATATTGTGTCAGTTTTCAAGTCTATGAGCTCTTACTGTACATTCCAAGCACACTTTAATATCACCCATACAATTCCATTCAATTTGTTTTTTGTATATTAATTGAGTTAAGGCTCCGAATGCTTGCACAAATTTACAAGTAGAGTAAATCGCATCAACAATACATTTCTAAAGCTTACACAAACTCTAAAACACACAGACAAACAAATCACTTATCAATTTGATCAAATTAAATAAATCACGACAGTATAAAGTAAACTTTGCTGTTTTTTTTTTAATGCAGATATCTTTGCCTTTCGTCCTCACTATCCTGATGTTTTTAACCACTGAAAAATGGATATTTTTCAAAAAGCTCCCTAAAGCCATATACTTCTGAAAACTGAAAACACCGGCTCACCTACGCAGTGTGGATGTTTTGAAATGCAGAGGTTTGAAAATGTTGATTCTAATCACACTCTGATTGGTTTGTGCTTATTCCCTGGCCCTTCTCTGATTGGATCCTGCTTATCACAATGTCTTGTTCCCTGATTGGTCACCCTTTATGGAAGAAAACCATATTTCAAATCTGTGGACACAAAGGAATTGCTTTCCATGATGCTTATTGTGTTGCTTGTCTGTATGCATCTAAATTGTGTTTGGTACAGCTGTAATGATTGCATAAATCAGGGGTGGCAAACTCCAGTCCTGGAGGGCCTCAGTTGCTGCAGGTTTTCATTCTAACCCTTTTCCTAATCAGTGACCAGTTTTCACTGCTAATTAACTTCTTTTTCCCTTCATTTAAATAGCCCTGTTTTTAAGGATTCAGTGCTCTGAATTAATTATTTTTTCATTAAATGACAGCCAAACAGAAATCAAATGTGAAACAAGTCAACAGTTGACCAGCTAAACTAGGGCTTCAATCTCCAACTAATTTCACTCCAACCAGTTTCTTAATGAGAAGCCAATTCTTGCTGTTAATTAAACTCATTATTTAATTCTATGGCTTGTTGCTGCTCTCATTCTGCTACAGCAGACAGCGCTATATAAATGTAATGAATTATTATTATTATTTCCATAACTGTTGATTTTATGTTTTTTTCTAAGAACATTGTCAAAATGTTTTGGGGACCTGAGAGATCAACCTTACTGAGACCTTCACCTTTCTTTATTTTCAGATATTATGTAATGGGCACAGGTGAGCTGGTCATGTGGTGGCTTGTTTTGTGTCTCATTATTGTTTGGCAGCTAATTAAAGAAAAAGAAACAACTAAAGGGCTTGAATAAAGTTAATTAAAATTAAGGCAAAATAAGTTAATTATCGCAAAAACTAACGAAGAAGATGGTTAGAATGAAAACCTGCAGCCACTGCAGCACTCCAGGACTAGAGTTTGCCACCCCTGGCATAAATAAAAGGCAAATAATTTACTGGTTTCTACAGTTTTGCAATAAACCCCATGGCTGGTGACATCACCATCCCTTCATGGATTTTTTTTTCTGCTGATACTTTTCTAACTAATACGAAAATGCTAGTATGGATGGTGTTAGTTTTTGTTCAAAAATGCCATTTGTAAATGAAAGTGAGGTAGTGTGGACATAGCCTAAGCTATGGCCAGTTGACATCAGGATAAGCAATAAAGCAAACCATTCCTGTTAATAAATTAATTAATTGTTTTAAAAGGTTATATTTTGGCACAGTATTTTGGGTTAACATGCTGGCCTGGCCATTGTCTGCATGGAGTTTGCACCATTTCCTTATGTTCTCTTAGAACTTCTTTGGGTATTTTGGTTTCCTCTCTCATTTCAAAGATGGATGGGTTAGGTTGATGGAAAGTGTGAATTTGCACAGTATTTGTGAGTGTGACTTATGACAGAATGGCATTCCTTTTAGCGTTGACTCCTGGGTCATGCTCTGATTCCCTGACACGTTTTATTTTACTTAAAGATTTTAGAAAATAAATGAATAAATACTTATTTCTAAACTTGCTTTATTTTTTACTTCCTGTCATACATTTGGCAGTATTTGTTAAGAAGATCTCCTGGCCACATACTGTACACATGCTGAAGTGGTGGACTACTTAAGGCAGTTTGATGTGTTGTGGTGTGTCACACATGTGTGCTTGGGAGAAGGTTGGTAGGCTCAAATAATGTTATTCAGGTGGTTGGCACTGTCATCTGACCCTCACTCCTTTTTTCCCTCTGCAGACCACCAGAAGACCTATCCATACAGTGACATCACCAACAACCCTCCCTCTGATGACATCACTTCCATCCTTTCCTGATGACATCTTCAGAACCCTCCTACCGAAGATATCTCTTCCACTTCCGGCCACCCTGGACCATCCCTTTCCTGTCTCCACTATATACCGTATATACTCGCATATAAGTCGGGTCTTGAAACCCGAAAACTCGATCATAAAATCAGACCCCAACTTTATACACCCGTTCAAAAATATGACCCTTAATTTTTTTTTTTGCCTCCTCCAATCTCACATCAGTTTCTCAGACACATCGAATTTTGTTGCAGCAGTGCAGTTACCAATTTCTTTTGCCACTTCAACGACTTTTAACTTAACCCCTTCACCGCCCTCTGCCGGATATATCCGGCACCGCTGTTTTAATGCTAACGCCATACTGCCGGAATTATCCGGCACATTTGCCTGTGGTTATATGAATGCCTGGCAAGTAGTATAACTGACGGTTTGGCGTGGGTATTATTACTACGTTGTATTTCGACAAGTCTGTGGTTGTTTTGGCCGGTCATGTGACGTGATTCGCATGTAACAGCTGTGAATATGGCGAAACGTAAACTGACTTCAAGTGAGGCTTTGCAGGCGATTTTGGACAGTTCTGATCATGATTGTAGCAGTTCTGAAGAAGATTTTAGTGACAGTGATGAGCAGCAACGTGCGCTGCATGATATTGTGAATGAAGACGCATCGGATGACGGCGCTGAGTGGGTGTATCCCCAGCATCTCAGCTGGGCTGCTGCCCGTGGTGAACTACCTTTTCTGCATTCGTTTGAGGGAACGTGTGGCTTTATTGTTGATGTAAACAATTACACTGCTGAGCAGTTTTATGAGCTGTTTGTGTCACCTGATTTGATTAGACATTTTGTTCATCAGACAAATCTGTATGCAGCACAGTTTATTGAGAAAAATCCCAATTTACCTCCACATTCCCGTGTTCGTGCTTGGTTTGACACTGATGAAAACGAAATGAAAAAATTCATTGGGATTTTGATGTTGATGGGAATAATCAGAAAACCAGATATTGAGATGTACTGGTCTACAGATCCTATGTATGCAACACCTATTTTTGCAGCTGTCATGACACGTAACCGATTCTCTTTGCTGCTGAAATTCTTTCATTTGAATGACAACAGAAACGAGCCAGATAAGAAAGATCCAAACCGCGACCACTTGTTCAAGCTACGTCCTTTGATTGATCATTTATTTGAAGCATTTCAGTTGCCCTACATGCCAGGACCGTCAGTTGCAGTTGATGAAAGTTTATTGTCGTGGAAGGGCCGCTTACAGTTTCGACAGTATCTACCATTGAAAAGGGCACGGTTTGGTATTTAGATGTTTTGCTTAGCTGAGAATTCAGGTTACATTTATAGATTTCGTGTATACACTGGCAACTTGCACAACATTTAGTGGTCAATACTGCTTGAATAAATGTAAAAAATGTAAAAAAAATGTAAAAAAGTAAAAAAACAAAAATTGTTCAGATTTCGCCTGGCTTGGGGAATATTTAGGGAGTTGGCGGTTAAAGGGTTAAAACCAACTTCATATTTTCTTCTGATCGAACTCTCCATCATGGATAAGGGATGCTCTTACAATAAAGGTGTATGAAGGTGTGAGATACAAAAGACCCAAAACAGTGCAAACATTGCTTCGGAATAGTTCGGGTATGACTGTGTGGTCACGTAGGCACAATACATAGAAAAAAAAGGCAGTGTGCTCAGAGGTTACTCCCTCAGGTGGACGTCAGCATATCATAATCTCTTGGACCAATAGCGGGAGTTTTCCACATTCGACTTATACGACTGACATTGTAAAATACGGTATTGTGAAATTATATGGTAAAATCAAGCCCTGACTTATCTGTGGGAGAAGTTAAACACGAGTATATACGGTAAATGCCTCTACTTTTCCATCTGTATCCAGTTCTGTTTTGAACTCGGTTGTAACCAAATGTTGTTTTTTTTTTTTGCTGCATTTTTCAGTATACGGGTTGACCATCCCCAAACCTTTCTGAGTCTCCTGCTCTCCTTATTTACAGGTGGTAAGCTGTGAATTCCAAAGTGTTCATCACCTAATGTCATAAAGCTGACGTCTGTTATTATTAAATTCTCACCTATGTGCATACTTTGAAATAGAGAATTCACAGGCTCCACAAATTGAAAAACAAAGCAACTTTTAAAATGCTCATAGTACAA
Organism: Erpetoichthys calabaricus; assembly: GCF_900747795.2. Taxonomy (NCBI): domain Eukaryota; kingdom Metazoa; phylum Chordata; class Cladistia; order Polypteriformes; family Polypteridae; genus Erpetoichthys; species Erpetoichthys calabaricus. The sequence goes on from NC_041399.2 coordinate 187,471,636, forward strand.
ATCTAAAGACTTGGGGGCTATATTTGGGTGTGCCATCCATTAAGAAAAAATACATTATTTTTTTTCTGACTTTCATTTCATTTTTCTCTTTTAGTCAGCACATTGTAATAGCTCTCACATTACAAAGAAATGATTTATAATGTTTAATAATTAACAGTAAAATAATATTAATACTTAATTACTCTACATTACATTCTTATGGTTTATTAAATATTATGCACATACCTATATTGCTGTCTTGCATCACATCTTCCTGCATTTGTCTCTCTTAATTTTGTAGCTAAGACTCTAATTATATTTATAAACAGTATAAAATTGACCTAAAAGATGACAGAAAACAAATAGTTTAGTTTGTAGACCTGCAACAAAACAGTTAAAAGAACAGCAAATCTTCTCATAAGCGATATGATCAAAATAATAATATCATATTATTAATTAAAAAACACACCACGCTGCCTACTACTTACATTTCATTTTAAGACAAGGCCTATGGCTCAAAATTCAAAAATGTGAATTCAAAGTCATGGGACTGAAATTCCGACCTTTAGAAATATTCTTGTAATGAACAGTAAGTTCAATTAAATATGTAAAGGAATGCATACTCTGTAAATGGACATGAATCATTTACTTCTGCTTTTCCAGGACTCTGTTGTACGTGTTATATCAGGAGAAGCATGTCTGATCACCTGGGGTGTTATGTGACAAGCTGTTATTTCTGCTCTTACCTCATGTAGCTCACTATTACAGTTGTGGATATACTGACTTTGAGTATGAGGCAAGGTCAAGGGCATGAATCATCAAGGACAAACTCGTCAAGAGCAGCGGTTCTCCAAATTAACCCCTGTATGCTCCATGACTGCTGGTTTTAGTTCTAAGACAACAGCAAGCAATATTTCGTGCCTTTGACTGAGCTCCACATTTAATCTGGCATTTTGTTTCCTGAGAAGGTAACACAGAGGCACAATGGTAAGCTTCTGCCTGACCACACTACGGACCTACAGTAGATTAATTTCTCAATCAGTTCATAGTCACTATGGGCTTTGTAAACTCCCGCTATGTGTGAGTGGATCTCTATTTTTTGGGGATAAGTAACAAATCTAAACTTGCCCTGCATTAGTGCATATGGGAGTTGTCCACAGTGTCTGACTGGACTTTTCTCCTTGTACTCCTGTTTCCTCCCATCTCTGAAAGCCTTGAGTTTTAGGTTAACTGGTAACTGGGTTCATAAGAATTATTTATAAATGCTTTGAAATATCATAATTTTTTTTGTTTGGTGTTTCCTGCTGTTAGAGTACGTTCTGGTCCATTTCTTTGCCAAAGCCTCGATTGCCATTTTTATGGGCTTTGCCTTCTTCTGCACATCAGTGTACGGGATCCTTATGGTGGCTGAAGAAGGTTGATGTTATATCTGGTGCTGATGCTAATCATCTGCATCTTCGAATGTGCATCTTGAAATACTGCCTGTGGTATGAGGTCGATGGCATGCATGATTTTTAAATAAATAACCAGGTCCTGGTGTGTGCAGGCTCCGAACGGGTGTGGATGTGTGTATGTAGGCACTGCTCTGGGGTTGATTGGGGTACTTGGCTGATCGCACATTCATGTGCAAATGTGAGCGGGTCAGTCAGGTGCCTCATTCATACCTCAGAGTTGGTGGAGGACAGCACCTGAACTCACTCGGGCAGTATATAGGGAGCATGCGTGGCAAACAGGAGGGCAGACAAAAAAATAAAGAAAAGGAAGACATGGAGGTTAAAGGAAAGCAGAGGAGTAAAGGGCAGGAACGGGATTAAATAATTGAGGCATTCACGTCTTAGTGTGTGAGTGTGGGGGGGTGTGGTAGCATGGCAAGAGCAGTTCCCAGGCATGATGTGGGCGCAGAAGGCCCTGCACTTAGTGCACAGGTGTAGGATCGTCAGCGACCCTAATTGATGCTGATAGCTGGTGATTGCCCAGTTGTGCCACATCCCTATTTTAAAAGGGAAGCGCGAGTGTGAGAGAGGAGAATCATGAATTGAGAAAAAGAAAGACGGAGGTTTAAGGGAGAAAGAAAGAAAAGGCAGGAGGTGGAAGAAGCAGGCTTGAGAAAGAGAAGGCAGGCAGCTGAGAAAGACAGCCCCTTGATCGGCACGAGAGACTGACACCTAGGGGGCAGAAGGAGTGATCGCTCTGGCTGAGCAACTTGGGAAGGCAGAGCGATCTGCATTAAAAGGAATGACTCAGCGTGGAAGACCAGGAAGGTGGCAGGGGTCAAGGAGGCTTGGGAGGAGATGGAGCGCCATGGCTATTGGGGTCCCAAACCTAGGTCCGGAGAGGGAGCCAGGCTGTAGCCATGGAACAGGAGAGACCCGGACTTATGGAAGGTCAGCTACATATGTCAGTAGAGTGACTCCTCTGCTGCAAGGCCCATATGGGATAAGAAGAGAACAACCAGTGAGGAAGAAGGCACCAGGTTTTTATTGTAAAGACAATTTTCTGCCAGTTGACTTTAACCTCGTTTTTAATGAATATTTATTAGGATTATTTTAACCTCCACTTCACCTTTTGTTGTTAATGGGATTATTTATTGAACTATTTTATGAGCAATGCACTTTTTGAACACTCGTTTTTGTGTTTTTAATAAAAGCACTGATCACTTTTACACCATTCCCTTGCTTCATGTGTGTTTTGTCCTCATCAGCCATGCTCATCTCAGTTATGGTACTGACAGTGTTCGGTTCAGGAAGATCACAAAAATGAAGAGGAAGCCAGAAGCCAACCCGCACCGTCATAGCAGGCTTATAGAGAAGTGAGTCCCAGGAAAGGAGTACAGGGCCAGATGCTCAAGAAGGAGGCAGAGGGACTGCTCCTGCTGAACATTTTGGGGCAGGAGTGACCAAGTGCTCCAGGTGGCCCGACAGACTGCGGCATGCAGGGAGCAAGGAGCAAAGCTCAGCACAATGCTCTGTGGATGAACTGGTAACAGAGACCTGAGGTGGATTAAAGGCTGTCTGTGCCTGCTGGTGGACATCTCCTCATGTGAGGAATCCGTAAAAGGTAAGCCGAGGAGACATCGGTTTTAGAAATAAGCACCAAAACAGGATGTTTGAACTTGATTTAAACCTCATTTTTATGAAATATATTTAAATAATATTTTACCTTCACTTCACACATTTGGATTTTACGGATTAATTATTTATGGACAGTTTTGAAGAACTTACACTGCACTTTGGGACACTTTTGTTTGTTTTTTAATAAAAGCACTGAACACTTTGCATCAACCCCTTGCTGACTGTGTGTGTTTTCAACTCATTTTACAACTTTCGATGGTTAAGGGTTTAAGAGGCTCCTGGAAGCAATCGGGAATCATGGAAGCAACCCGTATCATCACACTGCCTTCATCAACAGAGTTTGTATGGTAAGAAGCAAATGCTCAAATTTTACATACTTTCATCAAATGCAGGACAGCTGGTTACCAGCTCCTGGAACAGAATCATGCTTGGACAACAATGTTGTGCCACTGCTGGCCCCCTGGACTGAGTATTATAAAACCCAGCATTCACAATCCTAAATGCCATTGGCAAGAACTTAATGTGTATAACAGTCCAATTATGAAGTGGTCGATACAATGGCCTGCAGTGCCAGAAATATCAACTACATCTTTTCAGCTGGTTGTTTTGACTATATTTAGTTTGCTCTTGACCGATAGATACACCTGGGGAGTTTCTTGGTTTAGAATGGCCAGCTCCGAGAAATCGTGTAAATTTTTAAAATGTGAATAATTTTTTAACCTCTGACTCTTCTTGTCAAATGTATTGAACCTTTCTGCCAGTCAAAACAATCCCCTTGTCCTTTTTTTGGACCAGACTGTATTTGAGGCAGATGCTACCATTCATCTTGCTGAAGAGCATGTGCACAGCATTTATGTCTTTATTTGCTAATGTATTTTTATATTAGAAAATACTACTAACACAGTTATTGTTTGACTGCTCAGTTTTTACATGTAAGCTTCTGAAAGAAGGAAAGTGATGTTTTTAATCTTCTAAGCATTTTTTATACATCTCTCATTGTATGATATTCAAATACAATCTGTTACAAAATGTATGTGATGGCGAGAGGTTGTTTGTGATGATCTTTACTTAACACTAGAATCCCTGAAGTCTATGAAAAAAACTCGTAATCCCGGCCCATCTTAAATCCCTTTGCACCTCTCAATCAACGTCTTTGTTTTGTAAATGTGTCGATCAGCACAAGCAGCAAGCAGCCTGCTGTCCCATCCCCCTCCTTGACGGAGCTCAGCTTGTGGGTAAAAAGCTCTCCCAGCTCAAGCCAAGGCTCCTTATCTGCATGTGAGGTGCCTGGAGGTGTATAGGGTAAATAATACAGTATATCGTTATTTGGAATACATACATTTAATGTGTTTTACTTGTCTACAAAGATCTGGGTAAGTGTAGGATGAAAGGAAATAAATGCGTGGCAAGAAATGCTGAACACATACCTAAAGCAGAGACTTTTTCCATGTTATACTAATAATGACATGATGTGTATAATGTGTGAAGACTTTAGTCTAAGTATTAAATGAAACGTGCACTTTTATTCAAGAATATAACAAAAGTAAAAAAAAAAACGTTCAAATAACAAGTCATGTTCAAATGGCATATCGTTTTCGAATAGTGATGTTTTCATGTATGAATGTGTGTGTGCATGCGCGAGAGAGGCAGATACAGATTCGATCTCATTCAAGTGTTTACTTGAATATAAAATAAACATGTTTGTGAAGGTATAGTGAAACAAGTGTGTTTTTATTCAAGAATGAAACTGAATAACAAAAATTCAAGTGACAACAAGGTACCATGCAGACCTGATTCACCAGCATTTGTGTGTCTGCTTACACCCCTTCAAAATCAAATTCGAAATCAAAGGCTTCTTCTTTTTGGGCGCATACACCTTCAGCATGGCACTCTCAGATCTAAACACTAGTGTGGCAAATTGCTTGCGTACTAAAATGACTTTAGCAGCAGGCGGAAGTTCCTGTCCCATTTTATTTATGGTGCCAAACAGAGTTTGAGACAGATGTGCTCAATAAAAGTTTTAAGTTGAATAATTGAATGCTTTGCACATATGGAGCTCAAGTGAATTCTGTGCATGGCTGCCTTCCACTCCTTTTCTGAAATTTTGAGTAAGAGATCCCACTGTACTCTGGGATCTTTAAAAGGAAGGGACTTTAAAATGGTTTTATATATTATATAAATGCTGTCTGAGTCTTCAAGACTGATTAATATCTCTTCATGAATAGAAATAAGTAGGAGGTGAAGAAAATTGGGTAGATGTTTTTAGCAAAGTTTCTAATTTGGTCAAATTTTCAATATTTTGAAATGAACATAGAATTTTATGACCCATCTGTACCACTTTCAAAAACTATTACTTTGAAAGATATGACATGATGGAATGATGTGTTCCGCTTCTTTTATGTTAGCTGTTGACTGTAAAGTGGCCTGGTTTGTGGGATTGTGATTGTGCGCTTAAGCCAGTCCTGTAATGGAGAGACATCAAATCAAAGACTCATTACCCCTTTTGACCTAATGGTGCCATTACCAACTATAACTCTTTGTGACCCTGTGTAAGACAAAGAAATAACATAATCATTTGCTTTAAACTCAAATTAAGAAACTCTTAAAAAAGGTACACTAAAATGAAGAAAAAAAACCAGAAAGTAGATTCTTATGAACTAAAATCTCTAACAATATGTTAATTCAACCATTCATTCTTCTGGGCCCATTCATTCACACTCCATCCATTTTCAAACCTGATTCATACCATTCAGGGTCACAGGGCATATCCTGAATCTGAAGAATCCACTCTTCTAAAAGAAAATTATATGTCACCTTCTATATTCATACAATGAAAATTAAGGAAAATAATTCATTTAAATGAAAAGTAAGTCAAAGACCTGAGTTAACCTTTGATAATGAAATTGGCTGGAACAACTGCCTGCAGTGTCTGAGGAGAAACACTGACTACTTTAACAGAATATAAAAGGTAATAGAACCTGAGAAAGTATGTCCAAAGAAGGGGTTTAAAAGAAACAATGTTATTTGTTCACTGAAATAAAACAGAGGTCTGAGCTGAGATGTGAGGAATAAATATTAGGGAACTGAGAAGACCCTTTTGCTTCTGGAACCCATTTTTCCGGGCTTTCTGTCAGGAAATTTGCTTCTTCCCACCGTCCCTTACGTTAATTTGCTAATGTTACACCTTTCAGTATCTAGCGCTGTGAATCCTTTACTAATAATTTATTTTTTGGCATGGAAAAATGCTTGGAGGAAAAATGAATAGTGACCTGGTTTATGGAAATATGGCATATGATTGGTCCTCATTTCAAAACAAAAGGTGCAACAGATAAGCTAATTCGTGTTTTCTGTTAAATAAAACAAAGTTATGTATTTTAATACATTCTTGATCATCAGGGAACTTGAGAGTAATGTCATGTTGCATGTTAGTCAGATCTGTATGTTAGAACTTAGCTGTGCTCTCTGTACACATGACAATACTACAGTACGACTGCTACTACTAATATAAATACTACGAAACAACGAAATGGTGTAGCCAGCTATGCTTTTAAAATGTAGAATACATTTTAAGGTTGATCACACTGAAAATAAGCAACATTTCTCCTAATACCTTTGTGCTGCCTTATTAAGCACATCCCTCATCAGTTATTTTTTCATTCAATATTGTGGCACATACAACACCACAGCCATATCAGAGGACAACTGACAGACTCTCAAAATGAAATCTGTTTTTTACATACCACAATGGCTGCCAAAATTGGGACCTGGAAGATCCACTTAAGGTTGCCAGCACTGAGGTCCCAGCACCTGTAGAGACAAAACACTGACTTACTATTACATAATCAATTATAAAGGAAAAAAAAACAAAATTAGTAATGAATATACTGTAATTGTTAAAGCTTCCCAATCTTATAGAAAGGCACAGAGGGTAATAAATAAAATGGGTAACTTATAGGGAATCCATCCCGGACGGGTTTATCCATTCCCGGGAATTCTGGAATCCCGCATTTCATTCCCGGGAATCCCGGGCATCTCACATATAAATGCTTTTAGAACAACCGACACTTATTTTTAATAAAACTATTGCAATATATTGACACAAATAAAAGACTAACCTTATCTACAAGCAGTTCATGCTGTCATAGAAGTACATGTATCTTTAGTTGCGGTAATAAGAGCATGGAGAGCACAACGTCCTCACAGGTGGCGCAGTGATAGTGCTGCTGCTTTGGAAGATTGTGGGTTCGCTTCCCAGTTCCGCCCTGTGTGGATAGCGCTTGAGTACTGAGAAAAGCGCTATATCAATGTTATAAATTATTATTATTATTAACGTGTCCAGCGTGCGGTCGTCCATGCGAGAGCGTACCTTCATGCAGAAGTACGCCAGCCGCTGAGAAAGCACACTCTGCCTCCCCTGAAGTAGGCGGCACAATCATCAGATACTGATACACTAGTTCTAAACAACGGCCACGCTTGCCTTTGCGCTGAAACACCGCCATTTCAGCTTTTACTGATGCATCCAGTTCCTTGTCATCATTCTGTGATGCAACAGACTGACGCATTGCCATTTCAAGTTGCTGTTCAAAGCTGTTGTCTGATGAAGTGCAAGCTGCATTATTTTTACCTTAATTTCTACCTTAATTATTTTCAACTATAACTCTGTTACTTCTTGATCGATTTTTACACTTTTACACGCTATATATGCAAGCTTGGCCGTTCCCGTTTTCCCGGGAATTACAGCAGTTTCATTCCCGGGAATGTGGGAATGAAAAATGTCCGGGAATCCGGGAGCCCGGGAATGGATTCCCTAGTAACTTAGTATTTCAGTCAGCTACATTTTGTGACTGTACATTCTATAAAAGCAACGTTCGTTGAATGTTACCCTATAGTACACTCAATACAATAAACCACTCCACTGTAGTTTAAACTGGCAAATAAAACCATTTACTTCAACGTGTTTTCAATTAACAGAAGGTTAACAACAGAAGATTCACAGAAATACAAAAATGAATTACTGAAATTAGTGACAGCTTTCTTTCCCAATATTAAATGCAGAGATCTGGCTGTAGCTTACTATAAAAATGGTCGGGTCATCATAATTTTTGATTTTTGGTGGTCTCTAGCCAGCATTGTCTCTCATCATCATACTGGGTTGGGCCTCCATTCACTCTCAAAACTGCCTCAATTCTTCATGACATGGAAGCATTACTTCGAGATTCTGTTCAATGTTGACATGATTGCATTACACAATTTATCAACTGCACATTCTTGCTGCAAATCTCCCACTCTACCACATCCCAAAGGTGTTTTATTGGATTCTGATCCGGTGACTTGTAAGACAACTGAGGAACACTGAACTCACTGTGATGCTCATGAAACCAGCCTGAGATGACTTTTGCTTTGTGACATCATGGTGTATTATCATACTGGAAGTAGCCATTCGAAGACTGTGGCCATGAGCGGATGCATATGGTCAGCAACAATACTCACATAGTCCTTGGCATTCAAATAATGACTGATTGTTATTAACAGGCCCAAAGTGTGCCAAGAAGATATTTCCCACACCTATACACCACCACCACCACCAACCAGGACTGTTCACGTAAGGCAGTTTGGGTGCATTGTTTCATACCACAGTCACCAATTCTTACCCTACAATGTGGGTGCCTCAGCAGATATCCAGATTTATCACACCAGGCTCTATTTTTCCAGTATTCAGCTGACCAGTTTTGGTGAGTCTGTGCCCACTGCAGCCTCAGCTTTCTATTCTTGGCTGATAGAAGCAGAATCCAAGGTTGTCTTCTGCTGTCGTAATTCATCTACCTCAAGGTTCAATGTGTTGTAAATTCTAAGATACCTTTCTGTTCACCACAGTTGTACAGAGTGCTTATCCGAGTTACTGTAATCTTTCTGTCAACCTGAACCAGTCTGCCCATTCTCCTCTGACCTCTTTCATCCACACTGGGTGGTTTTTTTTTTTAGCACCAGTCTCTAGAGTTTACTCTGAATGTTCTGTGTGAAAATCCCAGGAGATAATCTTTTATAGAAATACTTAAACCAGTTCATCTGGCACCAACAACCATGTCACAGTTGATATCACTGGGATGACATTTTCTTTCCATTCTGGTGTTGAATGTGAACATTAAATGAAGCTCCTGACTTGTATTTGCATGATTTTATACATTGAGCTGCTATCACATGATTGGATGTATGGATAAGCGGGTGCACAGGCGTTTTTAATAATTTACTCACTTAGTGTAAGCTGGCAAGATCTAGGTGTCACCATAGATATTGTCATTTTTCAGGGTTTGCACTCCAGCCCCTAGTGTTTATTATTTTTCCATTCTACTGTTTTTGGAAGCACGCCATATCATTCTCAAGCCTGCTAAATCCAATTCAGCACTGCGGGGACAAGACTCTTTTCACACACACATACTCTCTTCTGTGCTAATTTATAAATCCTTATCTCACTTTGCCCACGGCACTGTCAGCAAATCCAACAGAATCTCTCACATGATTCAAATTAAAGAGAATAATTCCGAATTGTGATTCTTAGTGTTATTGTACAAATTTACTATATGCATGCATACCACTGGCTTAGATTATACTTAGTCCTCAATGACATTTAGTCATTTCTGCAAATTTGATCATTTTATGCAAATGCATTTGTACTGTTTAGTGTCATTTAATCATTTAAAGGGTGATTACAAATGCACTAATAAAAGAACAAAGTGTAGAGCGTAGAAGAAATGTTAGAATATAATACTGTAATGATTTTGGGCAGAGTAATGTACAACAGCAGTTGATATGTCATCTTCAAAGCAGTTACAGTAATTTTCCATTCACATTCTACATGACAGGCCTTTTCATTGGACTTTCCATGTTCTCTTTATGTTTGTGGTTTATAGCTCCCAGTTATGCTCCTAGGTGACCTGGTGTCACTTAATTTCTATTGTGTGCATATTTTGGCATATTTTTCCAAGATGAACTCCAACAGCCTAACAATATTTTTGTCCGAATACTAAATGCACAAAATGCCATATTAAAAACTAAAAATAATCACTTGTATCTTCGTTGTTTAGATCTTTCCTAAATTAATTAAATTCTCAACTTTATAGTATGTCATTAGCTCAGGTTCTTTAAAAGGTATTAAATAAACAAGTCAATGCCTAAGTAAGGCTGTTACTCCAGGACAGCATTAAAGGCATCATAACCAAAAAGCCCAAAACAAACTAGAAAGACGAGGATTCAATCCAGAGGCTGAACTGCAATTAACTGATCGATTAAAGTAAATTTCTTTTGCAAAAGCCTTAACCTTTTTATAACTAAAGTTTAGAATGTGGGGTTAAGTCTTAAATGAGGTATCTGCCATCACGTCACATGCATGTATGGCCATGTTGAATACCAACATATACATCATGGCAACCAGAATCTAAAATGGCAGAAGAAGATCATCATCATGTTTGATTTTCAAATGAAAAATAAATAAATTAAACAATTTCCATGTATATCATGACAACACAATTTGGGAAAGAAAGAAACAGATAAAAACATGACACTATTTTTTACAAGCAATATTTGATTTTACATATTTAACAATAACATTAACAAATCTTTTATAACAAATAATCTTTCAGCAAAGTGAGAATGAGTAGTTGGAAAGAGTGGACCAGACAAAAAGACAATTAAATATACAGCTATGCCTAGGTAAGATCTGAAAGTTGATGCTGAAAATTACACTGGGAAAACAATCAAAATCAAATACAAAAGTGTTTCTTTTATTTTTTGTATTTAGAGAGTATCTACATATTTGAACAAGGAACAATGGGTGGTGATGGCTTATAATATCGTTGTGCTGATGATGCAATACAAGGCATGCACCCTGTAGCAACGGTGAGTCATGTCTTAACAACCAACATTAAAAAACAAAATGGCGTCACATGATTTTGAAAATATGATACACTAAAATAATAAAGTTTAAACAATCATATACTGAAATTGAAAGTACATATGAATTCTCCAAACTTCCACAAATCAAGTGTGAAAAAATTTACAACATCCAAAAAAATGTACTAAACATAAGTTAATATAACATATAGCAAGCTGTTTCATTAACTTACTATATAACACAAATTGAAGTCACTCCATAGCAGATCATTTTATTTACAGTCTATTTCTTTGAAAATGGAATTATGATGTATTTATCATTTACACTCATGGTATGTTTTCACCTTTGTGAAAACTATTTTTCACAAATTCTAAATTCAATAGTCAAACCTCTGACATGGAGCAAACATAACTAAAAACACTGCCTTCCTGTATGTCAGAGCCTAAATTAATAACTTTGTAGGGGATGTAGTGCCCAGACCAAACCCTTATCTTAATGTTAGTAAGCTATTAGAGCCTAAGCTTAATCATTTTGTAGGGGATGGACTGACCACACCTAACCCTAATCTTAATCCGAATGAAAAATGGGAATTTAAACTTTAATGGAAGGTACAATTGAATAGTTATAGAATTATAGGACAGGGTGATCAAGAGGACAGACCATTTCCCCTTTGTACAGATTATGCAAACTCATCATTGGTTTTTGGTATATCTAATAAGTACAGAATAAAATTCAGGTTGTGTGCACATTTTCAGATGTTTAGAATTATTTATATTGATTTTAAACTTAATCAAACTAAAACATTTTTGTCCAGTGGTGACATATAAGCCGAACAAAAACTTTACGGATGTATTAGTCCATGCAAAGTGCATTTCAAAATCATTAAAAAAGAATAAAACAGCATGGCAAATTCTTTTTGCACATAAAAAATGATTAGGAATAAAGTGCTTAAAATAGGCGGCACGGTGGCGCAGTGGTAGCTCTGCTGCCTCGTAGTAAGGAGATCCAGGTTTGCTTCCCGGGTCCTCCCTGTGTGGAGTTTGCATGTTCTCCCCGTGTCCATGTGAGTTTCCTCCCACAGTCCAAAGACATGCAGGTTAGGTGGATTGACAATTCTGAATTGTGCTTGGTGTGGGTGAGTTGGTGCCCTGCCCGGGGTTGGTTCCTGCCTTGCGCCCTGTGTTGGCTGGGATTGGTTCCAGCAGACCCCTGTGACCCTGCAGTTAGGATATAGCAGGTTGGAAAATGGATGGATGGATGGATGTTTAAAATAGAATTACCAATTGATCAGAATTTTCAACTAGATACCTCAAACTGGATTTATGGTATCCAGTGTAAACAGTGTGGTCTTTTATATATAGGAGATACTGGTAAAACTTATTTATACAGAATTTATATCATGCTGATTAAGGCGATATTAAAAACTATTTTGTATGAACATTTTTAGAACAAAGATCATGCTTCAATTATGTCTGGGATTGAATTTGATGTCTGGTGGAATAAAAATAAGTTTTTCCCTTAATTTTTTGAGCAGTGGATATTGACACCATAATATACAAGTTAACAGAAAATGCTCATCAAACACCAGAAGGCTAATGCCTCTTACAATCTCAAATGCTCTTTGGGTCTACTGTATCTCGGGGTTCACACTGAGACAGGCACTGGTTCCACTATTCTGGATCTTCATATGAATCTTGCTACACTATATATATATATATATATATATATATATATATATATATATATATATACATATACAGTGCATCCGGAAAGTATTCACAGCGCATCACATTTTCCACATTTTCTTATGTTTTTTCCTCAGAATTCTACACACAACACCCCATAATGACAACGTGAAAAAAGTTTACTTGAGGTTTTTGCAAATTTATTAAAAATAAAAAAATTGAGGAAGCACATGTACATAAGTATTCACAGCCTTTGCCGTGAAGCTCAAAATTGAGCTCAGGTGCATCCTGTTTCCCCTGATCATCCTTGAGATGTTTCTGCAGCTTAATTGGAGTCCACCTGTGGTAAATTCAGTTGACTGGACATGATTTGGAAAGGCACACACCTGTCTATATAAGGTCCCACAGTTGACAGTTCATGTCAGAGCACAAACCAAGCATGAAGTCAAAGGAATTGTCTGTAGACCTCTGAGACAGGATTGTCTCGAGGCACAAATCTGGGGAAGGTTACAGAAAAATTTCTGCTGCTTTGAAGGTCCCAGTGAGCACAGTGGCCTCCATCATCCATAAGTGGAAGTAGTTCGAAACCACCAGGACTCTTCCTAGAGCTGGCCGGCCATCTAAACTGAGCGATCGGGGGAGAAGGGCCTTAGTTAGGGAAGTGACCAAGAACCCGATGGTCACTCTGTCAGAGCTCCAGAGGTCCTCTGTGGAGAGAGGAGAGCCTTCCAGAAGGACAACCATCTCTGCAGCAATCCACCAATCAGGCCTGTATGGTAGAGTGGCCAGACGGAAGCCACTCCTTAGTAAAAGGCACATGGCAGCCCGCCTGGAGTTTGCCAAAAGAACCTGAAGGACTCTCAGACCATGAGAAAGAAAATCTCTGGTCTGATGAGACAAAGATTGAACTCTTTGGTGTGAATGCCAGATGTCACGTTTGGTAGAAACCTGGCACCATCCCTACAGTGAAGCAGGGTGGTGGCAGCATCATGCTGTGGGGATGTTTTTCAGCGGCAGGAAATGGGAGACTAGTCAGGATAAAGGGAAAGATGACTGCAACAATGTACAGAGACATCCTGGATGAAAACCTGCTCCAGAGCGCTCTTGACCTCAGACTGGGGCGACGGTTCATCTTTCAGCAGGACAACGACCCTAAGCACACAGCCAAGATATCAAAGGAGTGGCTTCAGGACAACTCTGTGAATGTCCTTGAGTGGCCCAGCCAGAGCCCAGACTTGAATCTGATTGAACATCTCTGGAGAGATCTTAAAATGGCTGTGCACTGATGCTTCCCATCCAACCTGATGGAGCTTGAGAGGTGCTGGCAAAAAGGAGGGGGCGAAACTGGCCAAGGATAGGTGTGCCAAGCTTGTGGCATCATATTCAAAAAGACTTGAGGCTGTAATTGCTGCCAAAGGTGCATCGACAAAGTATTGAGCAAAGGCTGTGAATACTTATGGACATGGGATTTCTCAGTTTTTTTTTATTTTTTTAATAAATTTGCAAAAATCTCAAGTAAACTTTTTTCACATTGTCATTATGGGGTGTTGTGTGCAGATTTCTGAGGAAAAAAATTAATTTAATCCATTTTGGAATAAGGCTGTAACATAACAAAATGTGGAAAAAGTGATGCGCTGTGAATACTTTCTGGATGCACTGTAACTACAGTATATCTATGCTTGTGCTACTTTATGACATGAGATCATTTTGTACATGTTCTTTTCTTATAGTATCCTTATTTGTGCTGCTTCTGTGCAGTACATCTTCTGTACTTCTCTTAAGTTACCACTTCATCTTTATTCACTACTAGTTGTCCCCTGCGGCTTCACCCACGTAATAGTGAAACAGGACAAACTTTAAAATTCAAGAAAAAAAAAATGTAATTCTGTCCATGCGGAAGATAAGTACACTCCAATGTCAAATGTTGGTACTGTATCTGATCATGTTCAGCTCTGACAGGAGAGTGTGGGGAGAAAAGCACGTGGCAGTGATATCTCTGGCAATCAGCAGCTACCCTCTAAAACACACGTAGCTCTGATCGATCTCTCTCTTTCTCAAAAATGTCAAACATTACTCCTTAACAATCTCTAGATGATAATGTCTGTTGAACAAATAGGTATCGTTAGCTAAGAGCAGACAAGGTACGCTCCAACATGTGGCGCGAGGTAGACCGACTCGAAAGGAGGCCTGGCCCCACCCCCCACCTCCCCTTGGCCCGCAGCCTCTCTCTCTGATTTGCGCAAATAAATCGGTACCACTAGCAAACCATGATGCTTAGCGTGAAGAAAGAAGTCTCAAAATCAACTGGAATGTTCAAGCAAATTAGAGAAAAAGACCCAATCTAAATCCGTTAAGTAGTTCTCTCATGAACAGCGGACAGACATACAGACCGACAGACAGATGTTGAATATATAGATATAGATATCCAAACTTAGCCTCTTACAAATCAGATTTAAATGGCTGCTTCCATTTTTGTCTTTAAGCAGACTTGCCAGTCACTGTAAACTGACAGATACTGTATGTCAGTTCCTCTTAGTCATTTTAGGTGTCTTTCTGGTTTTGTGTTTTCTTTGATTCAGAGTGTTTAATAATTCATCCTAAGGATCCTGCTGCCCTGAGGGGGCATTCGACTGTTCTTTCAGGCTTCTGGTGTTCTGGAGAGATGGTCAAATCAAATAAGGAACAAAACTGAGTTCTAATGCTAACAGCCTTAGGGGAGAAAGGGGCATAATGCCATGCCAGCTGTCATTATTTTGGCTGCCTCTCACCTACGGTACCTGCCAGACACCTGAGAGCACTTGACTTAGGACTTCTCAGTTTTCCAAAGACTTGCCATGCATCTCTTTACAAATCCTCATTTAGCATTTTGCCCTTTTTCACAAAGCTTTTCCTAAATTAAAATCCTTACTTACCCATTTTTATGTTTTTCTGCAAATTTATTACTACTTGCACTTGTACATTCTTTAGTGATTTTTATTCTTCTGTCTGAAATGTCAGCTTATACTTCCATGGTAATCCCATGTTTGGACTCATTTTATCATACTGGGAATGATCATGTACAATATTTTATCATGTTAATTAGATTTATCCTCGTTTCACTTTTAAGTGGATTGTGATGTGCTCTGTGAAAGGCAATATACAACATAAAGTTGGATTGATTTATTTATTTTTATATACTACTAGCTGTGTAAGCCGTGCTGTAAAAAGGCAGCGGCCCTAGAAGCTATAGAAATTGTCAGGAAAAAAAAACTGAAATGTAGCGATGTCAGCTAATTGGAAAGGATCCACTCTGGGTATCTCTCTCCTAGGAAGATTTGTTTTTCCAACGTACTCACATCACTTGTGTATTAGCGGCGGGAGGAAAAGTAAAAGGGATACTGTTTTGCCGATGTTAGCGGCTAAACGACTTTGTCTTTCTTGTAGGTTTCGTTTTGCTGACGTGCTCGCATCGCTTGCGTTATTAGTGGCTAAGCGAGTTTCTGTTTCCTCAGCGGTGGAGCCGTTACCCCGACTCCACCTCTCGCTTCAAGGCCGGACAGACACACACACTTCCACGTGTAGACGTTTATATATAAGATATGTCATTGCACCTATTCTTTGGAATAACACAATATCGACAAACCCCGTTTCTAAAGCAGAAATATATTTCCCCAAACAGATATAAGTGACCTTTAGCAACTTTATGTTAAGGGTAAAGGCCATAGTTATTTATTCATTTGTTTGTTGTTTAGGTAAAGAGCTGTCTATCCATTAAGCTCTCACGCGTTCAACATTCAAACCCTTGCTGAAGACCATATCACTCTGGCACTGCTTTCTAAGTATGAATTTCGTTTGTTTAACATAATTTATAATACTTGATAACCTTATCTCGTCTGTGTCTCTGTCATGTACTTCATTTATAACTGAACACAATATGAATATTCAATGAATTTCTTAATATGTCTTACACTGATGCTTTTCCTGGTTCTGATCTTTTTGATTGCTGAGTATAACATAAAATCAATTTATTTTGTGGACTAAAGCCATCGCCTGTGTACAGATGTTGAAAAATAAAACCTGTTAGCAGAAAACAGGGAATTTAATTTCTTACAAATGCATCTTCCCAGGGGTAACTTCACTGTAAATGTAAAAGAAAAGAAAAAAAAATCTATAATACCAAATGTGCTGCACTGGTGAATGGACCGTGCTATAGGTGGACTATAGAAAACTAACAATGAGGTGAAGAAGTCCTGGAGCGGAATTATCTTTAACTTTAAATTATATGTTGCTGCTTGACAATAAGATTAACCAAGAATCAAAGGAGAATGGGCACGATGAACAACGAAGACTAATGAATTGGTCAGCCTGGTCCGGCTAGTTATCTGTTGGTTCATTGTCTTCATGCCACTTGCTAGGCTTTTTCAATTAACATGATGTCTTTAAAAGGTCACAACAGTGAAAGCTGTTTACTTTAAGAATTCATTTGGTATGACATTTTATTAGCAGTTTACTCACATTTTGCCTTCCTACATATTTAAACTATTTGAAAAACTGAGCTGCATTGAGAGAGGGAAGTAAGAGTTATTTTGATGTCAAAACAAATCATAGACCAACTTAGATTATGTGGCAACATGGAGGCAACCATAAGAGGCTAGCATAACTGAGTCACTTCTCCAAGGTCATGGGTTCGATTCCCACCCAGGTCACTCATCTTTGAGAAGCTTTCATGTTCTTTGTGTGCCCTTGTACGGTCACTTTGTTTTTCTCCTTACATGTCAAAGACATTCATGCCATGCTAATTGGAAATTCAGTGCAAGAGGATGCCCTGTGATGAACAGATCTGAGAATGGATGAAAGCTTTGAACATAGTGCAATACATGATTTCTTTAAGTCTATATTAAATGATGTAATTCTGCTTATCAATAATGAAGAAAGGCAAAGGTTAGTGAAAGGAATGCTTGAGTTTTTGCAAAGTATTATTCAGACATATTTACTCTTACAGAACGTATTTTATAAAACATCTACTAAAGTGACTACCTTAAGAATACTTTCCAATAAGATGAAATGCAAGCTTTAAAGGTTAGTCCAAAAATCTAATTACAGTGAAAAATATCTTTGCAGCAACTGGAAGTCTGAAGTGAGCCAACTACATTATCTAGAGAGCAATTTAGTTGCAAGTCTGAATTCACTAGATGCACAGGCAGGCTACCAAAGCCAAACAAGAAGAAGAAAGAGGTAAGATTTAAACACAGAGGACTGCGAGTGTGATAAAATACAGTAAATAAAAATCCCTGCCATATACGAAATCCAAAAACAGTACGGTACTACCATTACTCAAAAAGAAACAAATGCAGATTGTCTCAGTGTGAGTCCATTAAAATTATATGATGTTCAAAAGGTTCAAAAGTCATCTTAAATAAAAACATTCAGCCTTTAAATACATCAATCAGCCTTTATTTCACACAGTGCTAATCACAATAAGAGCAATCACAAGCACATTATGGAGCAACTCAAATATCAGCTAAGAAACAGAAATAAATAACGCTATGCCCAAAATGCACAACGGAAACTCTGCAAAATACAAGCATTCCCAGGGGTCTGTTCTCTCCAATGCCATGATTCTGATGTAGTGTAAAGTTACAGTATGTTCCAGACAGAATGAATGCAGGCTGAATACATAGTACATCACAATCTAAAACCAAATTCTCTTCACTATTTTCTCCCCATGCTTGCTATTGTATGTAAAGAGAAAGAATTCACTTATCACTGGTATAAATAGTACTGTGCTGGCCACCACCAGCCGAGCCTGTCTTTTCAGACGTCCATAGCCTTCCAGGTACAGTGATTGGTGAGATGTTATTAAAGTATAAAATAATGGTATTTTGCTCAGTCAAAATTATAAGGAATATAAATTTGACCCTTTTCAATTTCATTCAAATTCTCATATAGATCAGGATTGTCAATGTTGTAATC
This sequence comes from Erpetoichthys calabaricus, assembly GCF_900747795.2. NCBI lineage: Eukaryota > Metazoa > Chordata > Cladistia > Polypteriformes > Polypteridae > Erpetoichthys > Erpetoichthys calabaricus. Next base: position 187,490,211 of record NC_041399.2, read on the forward strand.
TGACTTTCCCAAAATGTAATTGTCAACAAGAATTTACTGATTTTCAATAAACCCCTAGTTCTAAATTTGAGATGGACCCCTTTTATCTACCTGACTGCCATCCTAAAGATGAACAACCCCTCCCCACCCCTAACTTTAACAATTTTTCTAATTTTTTGCCTAATCTTAACCCTATCCCTAATGTTAAGCAATTTTCGAAAGATGAACAACCCCTTCCCACCCCCAACCTTAACAATTTTTCCATTTTTTTGCCTAATCTTAACCCTATCCCTGATGTAGATCAATTTTCTAAAAATGATCTGCTCCTCCCCACCCCTAATATTAATGGTTCTCTTTTGTTTCAACCTAATCCTAACCCTAACCCTAAGATTAGTTTAATTTTGAGTGATGATTTGCCCCTCACCAGCCCTAACCTTAACAATTCTCTTTTATTTTTGCCTAATCTTAACCCTACCCCTAATGTTAATCAATTTCCCCACCTCTAATCTTAAAAATTCCCCTCCTGGTTTGCCTAATCATAATTTGTGCCGTAATCTTTAATTTATCCCCTAAAAAGCGCTATATAAATGTAATGAATTATTATTATTATTATTAAATTTAATTATGATTAGCCATTATTAATTGATTCTAAATGTAAACAATATTCCGATAGATTTAATGTTCAGGATTATCCTTCCAGTTTACCCAATATTAAGTAGGACTCATATTGGTTTGATGGGTTAGAGGGTTTCCTGGACTGGGGGAATTATGGTTTGCACTGTAATTTAATTTTTCCACAAATAAAAATTAATACATTTTGGCAATACATGACTGGATTAATTTTTACTTTAAATTTCAAATTGGAACAGGGGTTTGGGTGGGGAATTGGGATGGGTATAGAATTTAGTTATAAATGGGGAGGGGAGGGGGGGATGGGACAAATTAATAGCTGGGGAGAGATCCATGGGGGAACAGACGGGGGATGACAATTTACAAAACTCACCTGGGTTAATTTCTCTAGTCAATTCACTTAACATAACACAACAAAATAAACTTCCCATAGTTTTTACATTTTCAGAATTAGCACAAAATACAGTCACCATGCACCATCAAGAAAAAAACTAATAGAATGGCTTGGGTTATTCCCTTACTTAACAAAAAAATAATACAAATTAAAACTGCCAGAATGGAAATTCCTATACTGTATTTCAAAACCTTTCAAATAAATTCAAACAACTGTATATATGCAATTCAGTGTAAAAACTGTGGGAAAATTTACATAGGTGAAACTAAAAATTCATTAAAAGCTAAATTTGTACAACATTTATGTTTCATTGAAAATCAAACCATGCAGACATTCCTCTATCAACATTTCCCTGATCAAACCCAACAACCAGTTATGTTCAGATTAGAGCAAAATACGAATTGGTCAAAAACATCACATATAAAAAAAGAGAATGATTGGATAACAGCATTGGAAACATATCATCCAGATGAATTAAATCGGGGTGGGCAAAGTCAGTCCTGGAGGGCCGCAGTGGCTGCAGGTTTTTGCCCCAGCCCAGTTGCTTAATTAGAAAACAGTCCTTCCCATTAATTTAATTTCATGGCTTGTTTGTGCTATAACTCAGCTATGTCAGGCCATTCTCATATCCTAGATTTTTTTTCCTTTCTAAGCATATCACCCAAATGATTTGAAGTCTAAAATGGATGAATAGTACACAATCTTTCACTTTTTTCTCTTCACTTTCCTTCCAAGTATTTAATTAAACTAAATAGTGCACAATAAATATACACGGGTGTAAATGGTAACAATCTAAATGGAGAAATACTGATTTCTTTTGTCATCTGCATGTTATTGCCAATAAGGAGCCATTGAAAACCGAGAATTCAGCTGTTTAAGACTAAAATAAGCAATAAGGGCTCAAAATCTTAACGAGCGAGACAACTAAAGTGAAGCAGAAGTGTCACTTGAGCAATAAGGGCTTCTAATTAAGCAACTGGGTTGGAACAAAAACCTGCAGCCACTGCGGCACTCCAGGAATGACTTTGCCCACCCCTGAATTAAATGAAAGAGAGGTTGACTGTTTTCCTTTTAAAACATTTTTTTCTCTGTTTTTATTTTTTACTAATTAATTTATTCTGGGTTTATTTTTAATTTTTTAAGGGGTTTTAATTTAATTAAATTTGGTTTTCCCAGATAATTAATCAAAACTTGGATGACTTAAATTATTAAATAGGAGAACAGAGTGCCAATGCCCTAGCAGTAATGGTATTATCCCCTATCCTAATCCTAACCCTAATAAACTCCACAAACTCAATGAACCACTGCTGAGACCTTTACTACAAAGGCAAAGGGAGGACTAAGCAGCAGTGATGCCATGGTGGTCCTGCCTCCTGGGGTTCCACCCACAAAACACAAAGAATAGTAGAACATTTTAATGATCCAGTACAACAATACAAAATAACAAACAAACCTAACAGAAATGACATAAAAATATAAGAAATAATGATTTAAAAACAAAAGGTACATTTTAGGCAAAATAAAACTAGGGGCAGGACTCGTGTTATGCTAATAGTCGGGCTTCTGTACCTGTGAGGTGTCTTGTGTGAACTTCACTCACAGCAGTGCACTTTTTTTCTGCTCTTTGAAACTGAAGTGGTCAAATGAAATGATGTTCATGTTCAGTAAAGTAAAAAATAAAATCAACTTATGTGGAAATTTATAAAAAAAAAATTTGCTCAGTGACACTTTATGCTACAATGAATAAACGTGTACGTGTATTTCGACTGCAATAAAAACAATCACATGGCTGTATAATCTAAAGATAATAATGACTATTGGTAAATACCAAAATGATCTGCTATCTATCATGTTCAGATGCAGCAGGCAATTTTATCTTGAGTCTTCAGCACAGATTTTCAATTTCCAATCGAGTACTTATTTAAAAGATCTTATGTTTAAGAAATTCCCATGACAATTAGCCACAGACTCTTTAAACAGAACAATTAACAACAGTGCATGAATCTTTTTATCACTCTGGCTGAAATTTGCTATCTGTGAAAGCAACTTTTAGCCGCAAGAAATTTTAAAATGGTATTAAAAACATTATATATACACTAATAACACATTCTATTATCACTGCTACTATTGAATATGAATTACTGTTACAAAATATGTAATAAACAAAAATTGTGGTTACAAACTCTCTGATGACGTGACTAGAACATTTTAAAATGCTCCAGCTTTCAAAGTCTATGAATGCACCTGAATGTTATGCCTTGTGTATATTTACTTGATATTTATCTGCTACTTTGACTGCTTTTATTGTTATCTGTATGCTGCAGAAACTCTCTTTATATATACTGTTTAAAATCATGTGAACTAAAAAGAATCCCCAACAAGTATTACACTGCATGAAGAGGATTAAACACTGGCCTTCAACAGGGTTATTGGAACCGTGATGAAAATAAATCTTTTATTGAATGAATCCGAATGAAATTAAATTCAATGTATTTCCTTAGGTTCTGATAATGCAAAAGTGAATCTGTTTCTAATAACTAATGTGCCAAAAACAAGATCTGAACCATGTCTTCTAACACATCATTATTTTAGTAACACCCAAACAAACCCTGCCATATCTCCAGCACAACTAAATAAATGTAAGACTTTTACTCAGTACTTTTTTCTAATACTTTCGTATTATTTTTCTTCCTTTTCTTCTTGACTTTTGCCTAAAATATAAGTCCCACATCTTTACAAAATGCTGATTGTAGTGACACATACCAAATGCCATGACTGAATGAACCTTAGAGTCACTCCAATTACATTGTTTTTCTGTACGTTTAGGATTCATTGTTAGGATTTTGCTACTTGCCCTAAAATCAGACAGATAGATAGATAGATAGATAGATAGATAGATAGATAGATAGATAGATAGATAGATAGATACTTTATTAATCCCAGGGGGAAATTCAGACAGCACAGATTATTCCCCCTCACTACATAACTCATCTTCATCTTGGCAACAATTTTTGATTTGGTGGTATTACAGTATTTCAAGTGTCGAGAAAAACCAGTTGACACCTTACAAAATGCTTATACTGTTACTCTGCAGGGACGAAATTCTTGATGTGTACTTGAAGATAAGGTCCTGACCTCTACACTTTACAAATGACGGTAATGCATAATTGTGGCAGTTCACTTGAAGCTCATGTCTTATTCATCAAGGTTCTGTATTTGCACCTTCTGTCATTGAAGTGCTGATGTTGTAATAAAATCTTTTTTTTTTTAAACTTTTCATTTTGTTTGTGTATTATTAAAAAGTCACAAGCCATCCTCAATGCAGTGTGTATTTGAAAGAGGGGTTCTGATCTTTGTAAATCAGGGTTATACTTCATGCAGTCTTATGCTACATAGTCTGTGATTAAACTTGCTTGCAAGGGTGTAGTGTATATAAGAAATCGGAAAAGGAGTTAAATTTGAGGTCACCTTTCTTATGATATTAAATAAGTGCTTCAGAAAGTATTCAGACCCCTTCCCTTTCTCTATATTTTATTTTGTTATAGACTTAATTTTAAATGGATACATTTTTTTTTGACAATATACACTAAGTAACCATAATGACAACATGAAAACATGTTTTCAGAAAGGTTTGAACATTTATTAAAAATAAAGAACTGAAATATCTCATTCATATAAGTATCCAAAACCTTTTCTGTAACAGTCCAAATTATGATCAGGTGCATCCTGTTTAATTTAATTATACTTCAGATGTGCCTAGAACTTGATTGGACAATGGCAAACTTAACTGATTGGACATTGTTTAGATAGGCATGCATAAGTTATATGTATAATGACCACCAGGGGGCGCCTCAGCTCCTCAATGCCAGATACAACTCAACCACAGACAGTTACAAATTCAATTAGTCATTTATTAATAGAAGTACCTTTACTTTAAGATTCAATCCATCAACAATAATCAAATTGCACACCAACAGCTTCTGTCTCATTCTTGTCCTTCTTGAGCGTTGTCTAATTCTCTCTGATGCAGTGAGATGGCTCCCTTCTATCTTGAACCCAGGAGTGCCGTTAACCTGTGGATGCCACAAACTCTTTTTCCATAGCATCCTCTAGCAACACCACTACAGTGTCACCCCTCCAGACTCAAACTCCCAGGCAACCCTGCAGGGGTCCAAGTTGGGTGCCAGTCAGAGGAACACTGCCACTTCTCATGCCAGGGGATGAATTGTCCATAAAAAGCCATTTCCTCTGGTCCTTCAATTACTCATCCCTGATAACAATTGAGGTTCTGCTCAGCCAAATGCCACACCACCCTGGTACTTACAGTGTATTAGGTCCACAATTCACACAATTCACACTGCATGTCAGGATAAAAACAAAGTCATGATGATCTCTATAGAATCCCATGATTAAACTGTGACTAGGCATAGATCAGGGCAAAGGTATAACACCATATCTAAATCTTTGAGTGTTCCCAGGAGCACAGTGCTCTCAATAACCGTAAAAACAGAAGAAGTTTGGAACCACCAGGGCTCTTCTTAGAGTTGGCTGTTTGGCCAAACTGAATAACTGGTCAGGGGGGTGACTAAGACCTCAATGGTTAGTCTAAAGAGCTTTAGAAGTCCTCTAATGAGAATAATCAGAAGGATGACCATTTTAGTGGCACTGTCTATAGTAAATTGGCTAGGTGGAAGACACTCTTGAGTAAAAGGCATACGATAGCCTGCTTGAATGTTGCCAAAAAGAATTTAAAGAACTCTGAAAACATAAGGAAAAATATTCTCTGGTGTGATGAGACAAACTTTGAACTATATGAACAGAACTTCAAGTACTCTGTCTGGTGAAAACCAGGAACTGTTCATCACATGCCTAATACCATTCCTACGGTAGTGACAACATCATTCTATGTGAGGGCTTCTTGGCGGAAGGGACAGGATAGGGACACAAAGACTGGTCACAATTGAGGGAAGAATGAATGTATCCAAGTACAGCAAGGTCATTTAAAACAACATGTCCCACAATGCACGCAACCTCAGAGAGGGGCAATGGTTAACCTTTATGTTTGATAATGACAAAGCATACAGCCAAGACAAGGCAGATGTAGCTTTGAGACAAGTCACTGACTGCCCTTCAGTACACCAGCCAAAGCCCAGACTTAAACTCTACAGGACATCTGTGAAGAGACCTGAACATGGCAGTTTACTGATGCTTCTCAACCAATCTAATGGAGCCTGAGATGATCTGCCAGGAAGAATGAGATTTACTTCTCAAATCCAGGTGAGCAAAGAAGACTTGAAGCTATAATTGCTGCCAAAGGGGCTTCTACAAAGTACGGAAATAAGAGCCTGAATACTTAAATTAATCAGAGATATCAGTTTTTGTCACATTCTGAAAACATGTTTTCACTTTGTCATTATGGATTTGTGTGAGTAGATTAATGGGCAAAAATCTGTTTAAAATGTATTTTATAACACAGTAATGTGTGCAGGAAGTGAACTGACTGAATACTTTCTAACCCACTGTTTAATTTAATTCTTATGTGTGCATAATCCCATAGTATCAGATTACAAAAGAAGGGTTTCACATGTGGAATAAACCAGCACTTAGTTTCAGATTAGGTGTTTAAAATCCATATGTAAATAACAACACAAAATAGTTTTACAAAGTCATGCTGTAAACCATTTAAAAACATAAAATGTGATTTTACTGATAAAAACAAAATTAATATAAAATTATACTTCAAACAGGTTGCATTCTTCCTGGCTGATGACAATATTAATACTGTATATTAAAAAAACAAACTGTCCTTTGACAATAACCAATGGCAATTAGGTTAAAATATGTCATGGTATAAATAAAAGTAAAGGAATAATAACTAATATGAGGGATAAAATAATAATTTCTGAAATGTTTTTCTGAAGCAAAGTTAAAGTTGTTACATGCATGTATTGGCAAACTGGGCTCCTAAACACTCATTATAATGAAGCCATTGTCAAGTGAGGAGTTTATAAATTAAAAAACTTACTCTGTGTCAGCAAGAGTGGCTCTCACACTTGCCCATGCAGTAACAAATACAGCTGGCACCCCTGAAAAAAATAAGAAAATTAAGCAAACTGAGTAAAAAACAGCTTAGTACAACAAACTAAATAAACACTTTGATTTAAAAGAATTGCATTAACTTAAACTATAATTTTTCATTTACAATGTAATTATGAAAATACTGTGTCAATGTAAATGCTTTACAAACTGCAGAAAAAACAGCTTGTGACTCATCAACTGTTAGACATAAATGAATTCTTTGAATTTGGCATTATAGTACTTTGAAATGAAAATGTCTCTAAACCATTCAATAACAAAACGATGGGATCATATCTAACAAAACACTGAGCTACATTTTCTGGCTTAATTTACAGAACATAGAATACAGACAAAAAAAAAACATCTCAGAGGAAGACGTTAACAAGTTGTGTTTGATTTAAATTTGGACAATACTGTACTTGAGGCATAAACATTTGAGCAATGAAACAAGGAGATGAAATCAGTCACTGTTTCTGGGCAATAATGTATGACAGTGTATGCTTTTCAATGGAATAAGTGTGGAATATTATTCAAGTTTAATGCTTCTTTTTCTCATTCAGTCTGAATATGTCTTCCTATAAAGACTTATTTTAATGACTAATGAGGCATTCGCGTGACCATAATGGGTTGTAAATTAAAGCAATATTTCATCATAAAGTATTTTCGAAGCCTGATTGTTGATGCTTGTCACTTTTTATATCATAACGATGTTTGCTTTTTGTTACTAATTAAAAACAAATGGATATAAAATAACAAACAGCTGGCATTTAAGAATATTGTAGCGACTAATGAAAGCACTTTGTAACTTGGATGAGGCGGAGAGGAGATACTGTTTATATTCAAAGCTCAGAATGATGAAATTATAATGATCTCTGCACAGAGCCTGCTCTTTGGGGTCACTAGGCACACCTCTTCAATAAAAACTTCCCTTTTTAACTGTAACAGCTCCCCGTCACTTAACTTGCCCGCCCTTTATTGTCTTTTCTCTTTTATTTTCTAACAACTCCCTTTTGCTGTCCCTTCTTCTTGGTTATTAAGCAACTGCTCTCCAGTCAAATATATTTTCCAAAAGATTAAACTTGCTATTTATTGTTTGGTTAAAAAAAAGTGGATTTCTCTATGTGGATATTCACTATGTGAGTCAAATTTTGTAAACGTTTTCATGCTGCTGGTAAAGCCAAATAGTCATGATAAAAATACAATGTACTTACTAAAAGCTACTAAGCAAATGTCACTGGAAATGGTATTAGATGCCCTTCTAGTATAAAGTATAAAGTTGGATCTTTATCTATTAGCTTATCTAACTGAAGCCATGGAGAAGAATTTTAAGAAAATAGTATATATGTTGATACCATTCCATTATAATCCATAAAGGAAAGTAGATGAACAATTATAAAATGATACAAAGTACACTGTAACAAAGATAAATTAACATTCTTAAACCTGCTTAGTGCAATTCAGGGTCATGTGGGCCAGAGCCTGCACCAGGAGCATTGGGTACAAAGTAGGAGCCAGCCTGGAACATGGAGCTAGTCCAACAGACACTCACAATTACACTGCAGGCTACTCAGAATTACCAGTTATCCTAACTAGAATAACTGGAGCAAAACCCACAGAAACATGGTACAGAATGTGCAGACTCCATGTTTATAACTGCCAGGTTTGGGATGTGAACTCACAATGTTAAATACTTCAACTGGAAGCAGAGCTAACCAATGCACTACCATGAGATTTAACTTTAAAATATGAATAAACTGCTATACTTGCAATATATTGTGAATTTCCCCTTGGGATTATAAAGTATCTATCTATCTATCTATCTATCTATCTATCTATCTATCTATCTATCTATCTATCTATCTATCTATCTATCTATCTATCTATCTATCTATCTATCTAAAAGTGGTAAACAGGGCAAAAATGAGCCAGCATCTCCGCTTCAGAGAGATCACCATTAAAACAAGTTATAGGAGAGACTTCTATTTATATTTATTTATGGTGCATCAAGTGCTTGAGGTTTAGTGTTCAAAGCCAAAGAAGGCAATAATAAAAAAAAAAAAAAAGGCTGGTAGTGAATGCTAATACAATCTCCAGTGAATCAATGACATAATTTGAGCTTCATATTATATAGGAATACATTCACTAAGGAAAATTATTAGGCGCATCTGTACACCTCCTTACTCATGCAATTATCTGATCAGCCAATCATGCGACAGCAGCCCAATTTAAAAAATCATGCAGATACAAATCAGGATCTTCTGTTAATATTCACATCAAACATCACAATGGAGAACAAAATGCAACCTCAATGACTGCAACCATGATATGATTGGTGATACCAGATGACCAGATTTGAGTTTTTCTGTAACTTCTGATCTCCTGGGATTTTCATGCCTAACAGTCTCTAGAATGTATCCTCAGAATGGTGTGAAAAACAAAAAACATCCAAAGAGCAGCAGTTTTGAAGACTGAAGTACCTTGTTGATGAAAGAAGTCAGAAGAGAATGACCAGACTTGCTCAAGCTAACAGAAAAGCTAAGATAAATCAGATAACCAGTCTGTACAACTGTGGTGACAAAAGGATCTCAGAATGCACAACACATTGAACCTTGAGGTGATCAGACTACAACAGCAGAAGAACACGTCATGGAAAAAATGTAGTCTGGTCTGATGAATCATAATTTTGGCAGAAGTGCACAGATGGTAGGGTCAAAATTTGCTGTCAACAACATGAATCCATGCGCCCAACCTACCATGTGTCAATAGTCCAGGCTGGTGGTAGTGATGTACTGTAGTTGTTTTGGAAATGTTTCCTTGGCACACTTTGGGCCTGTTAATACCAATCAATTGTTGCTTGAATGCCACAACCTGTTTAAGTATTGTTGCTGACCATGTGCATCCCTTCATGACCACAAATTACCCATCCTTTATATACTATTTCCAGCATGATAATGCACCATGTCATAAAGTAAAAGCCATCTCAAACTGATTTCATGAACATGTCAATGAGTTTGGTGTTCTTCAGTGGCCACCCCAGTTACTGGATCTGAATCCACTAGAACACCTTTGGGACATGGTAGAACGCGACATTCGCAGTTTGAATGTGCTGCTGACAAATCTGCAGAACTTATATAATACATTCATGTCAACATGGACCAGAATCTCAAAGAAATGTTTACAACATCTTGAGGAATCCATGCCAAAGGAGAAAAAGGAGGCCTAAGTCAGTATTTGTGTAGTGTTCCTAATAATTTTCTATCCATCTATCCATCCATTTTCCAACTCGCTGAATCCGAACACAGGGTCACGGGGGTCTGCTGGAGCCAATCCCAGCCAACACAGGGCACAAGGCAGGGAACCAATCCTGGGCAGGTTGCCAACCCACCGCAGGACACACACAAACACACCCACACACCAAGCACACACTAGGGCCAATGTAGAATCACCAATCCACCTAACCTGCATGTCTTTGGACTGTGGGAGGAAACCAGAGCGCCCGGAGGAAATCCACGCAGACACGGGGAGAACATGCAAACTCCACGCAGGGTGGACCCGGGAAGCGAACCCGGGTCTCCTAACTGCGAGGCAAATAATTTTCTAAGTGAGTGTATATATTATATATACAGTATATACAGTATATATATATGTAGTGCCTTACAAAGATATACAGACCTGTGACCTATTCTCTTATTTTAGCAAATAATAAATACTACACTGAAATTTATTTCACAAGATTGAATCTCAATTTTTTTGTGTGACTTTTTAAAGATGAAATACAGGTGAGCTATTTTCGTAAGCATCCAATCCCTGTAAAACACACAAGTTAAAGACAATTGCCTAGTGAGGACACAGTACCCTTCCAATTGAACCCATCAGTGTATCATTTAAACTTCTGCCAAAATTTCTGGATAAATACCCCACAGTTAAATGATGCTCATTCAGATTGTGAATCTGAAAAAAGACAAAAAAGAGCATTCCAAACAAATCAGAGATAAAATAATACAAATGCATAAAATAGTAAAAGGGTCTCAAACAGTATCCAAATGTGTGGATATCCCTGTAGGCATTGTTAATACAATTATCAGGAAGTGGCAGCCATATCAAACTACCCAAATGCTGCAGAGAAGAAGCCACTGTCCAAACTCACTTTTGAGAGAAGCCACAGAGTGTATCATAACTGCTTCAAAGGAGCTAAGACTGGAATACAGGTGCACCAGTTAACCATGTCAAGAGCTGTGCATCTGTGTGACACCAAAAAGGGCATTAACTGAAATTAACTGTGTGAAAACACATTTTAATTTACCCAAAAACACATGACCTGCAGTGGGTTGGCACCCTGCCCGGGACTGGTTCCTGCCTTGTGCCCTGTGTTGGCTGGGATTGGCTCCAGCAGACCCCCGTGACCCTGTGTTCGGATTCAGCGGGTTGGAAAATGGATGGATGGAAAAACACATGATTCACATGAAGTGTGGGATAAGATTTTTATGGTCAGATGGTACCAAGACAGAGCTTTTTGGCCAAAGTTCAAAGACATAATGGTTGCCTAAAATGCAATGATACCCTCAAAAAGAAAAACACAATTTCATTAATGTGTGGGATTGCTTTTCAGATACTTTCCTAATTAACATAGAAGGAAAACTGGAGAGTGAAAAGGAAAAAAGTGTAAGAGAATCTGTTCAATCTGCTAAAAAACAGAAGCTTGGGAGAAACTTGATTTTCCCACAGAACAAAAGTCCAAAGTATCCTTGGCATGGCTCAAGGACAACATGGAGAATGTCCTACAATGGTCCTGTCAATGTGCTTCACTGTAGGAATGGCATTAGGCACCTGCCTGGTATTCACCAGACAGAGTCCTTGATGTTCTTTCCAAATAGTTCAAATTTTGTCTCATCACACCAGAGAATCTTTTTCCTCATGCATTCAGAGTCCTTTAAATGCTTTTTGACAAACTTCAAGCAGGCTGTCATATGCCTTTTACTCAAAGAGTGTCTTCTACCCAGCCAATTTACTATAGGCATCAGATTGAGTGCTGCTAAAACGGGCATTTTTCTGACATGCTGTCCAATCTCATCAGCGTAAACGAATCTGTTCAATCTGCTAAAAAACAGAAGCTTGGGAGGAACTTGATTCTCCCACAGGACAAAAGGCCAAAGTAACCTTGGAATGGCTCAAGAACAACAAGGAGAGTGTCCAGTAATGGCCTTGCTGCCTCTTCAATCCTTCTTTGTCTTTGTTGGACTCTTGTGAATCTCCAACTTGACAATGCTGCCACTCTCAATATGACATGTATGTCTGACTTGCATGCATCTCCAAGAAGGATTTGCCCCCACCACCAGCTCTTCATGTTCAACTTGTGTGCATCCCCAACTAGAACCTACCCCAGCCCTGCTCTACAATTTGACATCTGTGTGAAACCCCAATACCAGTGTTCTATGAGCTGCAATAGTATGTATAGCAAATGCCTTCAAGACTCCATGGTTTGGACACGATATTTTCACTTTTGCCTAGGGAAGCAAAAAAGCTAGAGCCGGCCCTGAGTGTTTTGAAATAAAAATAACAGGGAACTAAATTTGAGTGTTGGAATTGGAAAAATTACAGACATTGTCTTTATACTTTTGCAAGGAACTGTGTATGGATGTATATTTATTTTCTTTTTGTTAATTTTTTTTCTTTATTTTTGTAACTTCATATTGTTATTATTATTGCAATAAAAGCATTTTGAGCTACTTTCATGTATGAACATTTGCTGTTTAAATACAGCTGTTTGTTGTTGTTTTCTGTAAAATATTTCATACAAATAGGTAACAACATTTGTCATCTTACCCAAAATAGAGGAATGAAGTAATGATTATCCATTGAAGAAATATTGAACAAACATCAGAATATTCCCATAGATGCACTTAAGTAACATGCTGGCCTCTTGAGTTGCTTAGCAGAAGAGCACTCTATAATAACCTCTTCCTCTCAATTCCTCCTTATACAACTTAGCTCTACACATTGTGACAATTCATAAAGCATAGTTCAGTAAATATAGTAAAAATCTCTTGATGTTCTAATGGCCCACCTTTATCTCAACAGGCCACAATAACACTGGTAATGTCTTTAAATCAAAGTTTTTTTGTAAGATAAGGGAGACATGTCAGCCCACATATACAAATGAACAACAATTCATACAGTTTGAACTCCAGGGCCAGGTTTATACTTCACGCCACGTGACGCATGCACCTGCAGACGCTACTGCTACGCAAGCATTGTACTGTTTATACTTCTGTGCGTACTTTACATAAATCTGGAAGATTCCACCAGGTGGCAGTGTGAGGTATCATCATGGTGAGAAAACGTTCGGCTTTGTGGTGTTCTGAATGGCCTGAAACATCCATTAAATTCCGAGGACACCTTGCCACAATATCTTTGAAAAGGATGGATGTTTAATGATTAGATCCATTAATCCAGGGATGTGCCCATTCCAGCATACATTAGGCGAGAGGCTGAAACAATCCCTGAACGGGGTATCAGCTCCTTGCAAGGTGAATACAAGCACACACATACACTAAAGACATTTTAGCATCACCTAATCCTCAAACCTTCATATCTTTAAAGGGTAACCAGAGCACACTGTGGAAACCCACCAGGAAAACATGCAAGCTCCAGGCAAGGAACACCAGTGACATGACTCCCTGCAAGGTAGCAGTGCTACCACTCCGCCACAGTGCTGCCCCCACATGTGTAATTATTAATTGCATTCATTATTTAAATTAAGTTAATGATTTATCTGTAAAATGTTATATACATACTTTAATGAATTTCATCATGATATTCATGATTTTACATACGTGATATCAAGTATAAATCTAAGGATTCTAAATGCGCAGAGAGCTGGAATATCATACATTTAATATGTTCTGTGTGGCAATTACTGCTTGCCGCTGCTGTCAGTTCAGGAGCAAACCCCAGGAGCACGTAGCCATTAACAACTGGGTCGGTTTTAAGATGACGTTTATGATGGTCTACTTTAATGATAAAATAAACTACAAGATTAAAGTGGACATCCATCCATCCATTATCCAACCCGCTATATCCTAACTACAGGGTCACGGGGGTCTGCTGGAGCCAATCCCAACCAACACTGGGCGCAAGGCAGGAAACAAACCCTGGGCAGGGCGCGCAGACACACACCAAGCACACACTACGGACAATTTTGGATTGCCAATGCACCTAACCTGCAAGTCTTTGGACTGTGGGAGGAAACCGGAGTACCCAGAGGAAACCCACGCAGACATGGGGAGAACATGCAAACTCCACAGAGGGTGGACCCGGGAAGCGAACCCGGGTCTCCTTACTGTGAGGCAGCAGCGCTACCCACTGTGCCACCGTGCCGCCTAAAGTGGACATTTTGAGATTAAAATCAAAATTTCCACTTTAATTACAAAATAGACCTTTTTACTGTGTCCCTAATTTTTTTTCCCTGTAGCTCAAATATGCTGCCGTACATCCTGATGCTGTTGTGAAGATGCAAAAAATGAAGATGGTATGGGAAATATGCAACGATTGAATATAAAAGCACCACGAATGCATTTGTACTTCTGCATTTTGCTTCACCATATTGAACCATTTATCCAACAGCGAATCACGCACATCGATCCTGTGGGATCTGCAAAGCGGCTTTCTGTCACATGTAGATAGTAAATAGAGACTCTGACATCATGTTCAGATTTGATCACACTGTGACCCCTGACTTTTTGCTGGTACTGCAACTCTTGCACGCGTCGTGTTAATTTCTAAGGATGTGCTTCAGAGGATGCATCAGATGTATGTTGTGAACAGGTGGCAGCCATGATACGTGTGCATACATGTTCTGAGTGTGAAGAATAAACTAAAACTAAATGTCCAGGTATCACTGCAACCCAGGATTATCCACCATACTTGATTCTGATCATTATGAAATGGAAGACATGTGGCACAGCTGTACAGTACATCAGACTGGTGTAGGCTGTCCACAAAACCTGAGTGATTGTGTAAGAAGAAGATGAGTGAGGGAGGCCACCAAGACACTTATGAGAACTCTGAAGGAGTAACACTGTACAATGGATGAAATTGGAGAGGCTATGCAGATAAAAACTGTTGCAAATGTGCTTCACCAGTCACAGCTTTATGAGAGGGCGGCAAACAGAGAAAAAAACACATTCAACATCTTGAATGGAGTTAGCCAGAAGGCATATGGGACACTTTCAACTCAGCTATAAGAAAGTTCTATGGTCTCATGAAACTGAAATTAAGCTTTCTGGCTTTCAGACTAAACGTCTTGTTCAACATAAGCCAAATGCTAGACATTATCTAAAACCACATCAACCCCACAATGTAGCATGTTAGTGACTGTATCATGCGATGAGGATGCTTCTCTGCAGCAGGGTCTGGAAGGCTTGAGAGGAATGAGGGAAAAATGAATGCAGGAAAATACATGAAAATCCTGGAGGAAAACCTTCTGCAGTCTGCAAGAAACCTGAAGCTTGATAGAACATTTATCTTCTAGCAAAACAATGATACCAGCGATAAAGCCTAAGCTACACAGAAATGAATTTAAAGCAACAATGTTAATGTTCTGGAGTGGACAAGTTAGAGTCCAGCTCACGATCCATTTGAGAATTTGGACATGAAAAATGTTGTTCACTCATGATCGCCATGCAACCTGACAGAGATTGAGCAGTTTGGCAAAGAAGAATGGGGAAAAGTGTAGCTTCCAGATGTGCAAAGCCAAGAGTGACCTGTGTGCACAGACTCAAGGCAGTTGTGGCCTCCAAAGGTGCATCTACTAAATACTGACTTATGCAATCAATTATTTTGTGTTTTACATTTGTAACTAAGTTAGATCACTTTGCAGAGGTCTATTTTGACTTTGACATTTAAAGGTCTTTTTCTGTTGAATAATGCCATCAAACAGCCAAATTAAATCCACTGCAATTCAATGTTGTATAACAATAAAAAATGAAAACTACTAAGGAGGGTGAATACTTTTTATTGGCACAGTAAGAAAAGAAAAAATAAGTGATGTCACATTCAGTAACCAAATAAGCTCATTACTTTCATTTTTGTTTCTCTCTGCTTTGACAGCTTTTACTGTTACTTGCATGCTGTTCTCACATTAAGACCCCCATTAAGTGTTAAGGAGTATTAAAAACTTGATTTCAACAGGGTTTTTGGAACTGTAATGAAAATATATCTTTTAATGAATGAATCAATGTATCACCTTTGTACATATTCAATTATGATGATGTAGCAGAAGTAAAGCTCCTTCTGGTGACAAATGTGCCAAAAATAAGATCTGCAGCATGGCTTCTATCACATCATTATTTTAGTAAAATATAAACATATCCTGTCATATTCACAGTGCAACTAAGTAAATATAAAGATTTCAAAATAAATATGTTTCCTTCCTACTACTTTCTTATTATTCTTCTTCCTTTGGAGTCACTCTTGACTTTTGTCTGAAATATAAATCCTATACCTTTACAAAATGCTAATTCAAATGACACATACCGAATTCTATCACTGCATTAAACCCTGGAGTCACCCCAATTACATTGGCTTCCTGTATGCTTAGGATTCATTGTTAAGATTTTGCCACTTGCTTTTAAAATTCGGAAATCAGACAGTGCCCAGTATTTGCCCTGACTGTGTAACTCATTTAAACCATAGTGACAGTCTATCGCCTCTAGTTTCGAGATGTTTCTAAACCCCATTGCACTTCTCCGAATGAATACTAATTGAATACTCATTGGTTTCCAGGCACCTTCTCCATAGAAAGCTCAACCTATACCTCTTTTTCTGGTTCCTTACTTTTCAACATTCAAACACAAACTTAATTTATTTAAAAACAATAATGTGATGCCTGTGTTTGCTCACAGTCTTGTCATTAATAGTCATGATCAAAATAGACTAATGTATTAAGAACTCATAAACAGGCAATGCTGGTATTAAACCTTGCTAATAGCATTTATTCAAACAGCGTCCAAATAAATAAATATGGTTCAGTGCAGAGCCTTCTCCATAAATAAATAATCCATTAAAACAGTGTTCTTGTGGCGATTAAAATCCAATAAATACATATTCCATTAAACAGGTTAAAATTAGGAATTTAAAACACAGTCAGGATCACTTATTACTAAACTCAAGAGCCAGTGCGTCCTTCCTTAAACCCATCTCCTCTGCTTGCCTATCAGGTCTATTTAGCTAATAGAAACGTACATTGTCAAGCATATTCAGTTTATGTACCCACCACCATCTCATGGCATCTGTGGGGACCTTGTGAGCCCTGATCACTTGTCCCACCACCATTCACCAGCGAGGCGTTCCTACACTGAGGGCTTTCCTGACCACCTTGCCTCCTTTTTAATGCACTGGTTCTGCCTCCGTCCTAACATTCTCTTCCACTCTCTCTTTGTCCTCTACTTGATTTTACCTCCATCTTTTCCTTTGATCCCTTCCTCTCTTTTGTTTTGGTTTGCAGCCCCCTTTTCTCTGCAGTGAGTGCAGGTGTGCCAAACAACCTGTGGAGCCTCAATGAGGGACTGTTGCATTAACTGCATGAATACATGATAAACACAATTAACAAATTCCCTTATCAAGATCTCTGACACGGCACAGCTTTTCTCTCACACACCTACACTCACAGGGATACGCTGCTTAACATGTTTTAAACATCTTGCACCACCACAGACCCCAAACCCACTTTACCACAAATGGTTCTCAATTACCATCTATGACTCCCAACAGTCCTTTTCTACATAACCACTTTGCCTGCAAAATCTCCTGTTGTGTAAGCATTAGTCTACTATCATAACAGAGAACTGTCATGCCCACTTAATCCAGTTCAAAGTTGCAGAAGAATCGAGCCTACCCTGGAACAGTTCTGGACAGGATGTAAGTCCATCAGAGAGCCCATTCTCATACCGTAGGGCCCTTATGGAATCACCAAATCACCTAATGTAAACATTTCTGTATGAGAAAAAAACGAATACCTTGATAAAAAGTGACGTAGACACAGAGAGAAAGGGTAAATACAACACAGCCAAAGGGTGGGAGTGAAGATTTAAATCCAGGATGCTGGATCTGTGAGGTACTGGTAATATAATTGCTACCCTTGAGTAGCATCAATACTTAGTTAATTTGCATGCATTCCCGCTGTTTTATCCTAAGCAGCCAAAATGCCTCCCAGGAAGGAGGTGTGAAAAAAACTAAAGTCTTCTAGGATCAAAAGCTTACAGTCTTAAATCTCTTGCCTTCTCTGTATTGTTGTGGTTATTAATGTTCATAGCTGGTTAGCACCATACTCTGTTTTAAAGTGGCAATTGTAAAAATCAAGGCAAAGAGCGCTGAAGAATGGGACTCAGAATTAGGCAAATCTAATGTTGAGGTTCAGTGTTATATGTCTGCTCATACCGTGTCCCTCACAGCTATTAACAATTAGGACTCAGTAGGTCTTGAAGAAGTAAGGGCTGCAGACTGGGAAAAGTTTAAAATTTCTATCCAGCTTACTGCTGTAGGATAATGAGTCCATGATTATGAACTATAATGGAGATCTTTAGCCATTGCTGAGAATAAAAACAGTTCTAAGGATCAGACAAGGGCAAAGTTAGGAACACAAGCTGAAAGTAAATAATTATACCAGACAAACTGAATTCAAATAGCAGGAATATAAACACATGGTGGAAAACACCATCAAGACTAACCATGTTTTGTCCATGGTAATGTTTTTTTCATTCTTGTCATCCTTATTTGTTTTGGTTTTTTTTTATTATTGTCTTAACTTTCTTGTCTTTTATATGTTGAACCCAAGAGGGCAGGGCCCACTGTCTCTGCAGCTATGATGACTGCCCTCGGCCTAGTCTTACAGGGCCAGGCATGATTATCAAAAGAGAATACACGTCTGGAGAAAACGCATGAAAACATTTGTAGTGAATAGCGGTGTAATCTATTGCTGAAAGGTTCTGCCCAAAAGGTTTCTTCCTAAAAACCCACCACCTATTTCTTTTAGTCCATGCACTTTAAATGGCCAGGGATACAGGGACGGAGCAAAAGAAACTGAATTAAAGAAATGATACAAAGAGAAAATATATAAGCTAAAATTGCTTTTATCAATTGAGGAGCAAAGTAGCACTAAGTAATGGAATCTTAATTACTCATTTTTACATTGTAATAAGCACTTCTAGAGCACTAATGATATTTGGCTTCATGTGTATGAATAGTGCCACTGTCTACTATGATATCTTTCTGCATCACTATATGGCAGAACAACAGCAAGTAGAATTTAGATAAGCTTTGTGGTCTAAGGATATACTACATGTTTGAATTATCAATTAGACAGTAAGGCATGTTGGGGGCATCACTGAGTCTCAAACCCCAGGCACATCAACACAAAGACAGTCATGGGTTCAAGTCCAGTTCTTTTATTAATAGCAAAGCATACCTTTAACAGAACAAATAGCACAACCCTTTTCCTTTCTTCTTCTCTCCTCCCAGGCGACTGTTGTCCTTCTCTTCTCCCAACTGTGACTCCTTAGGCCAAATGGAGGGCTCTCTTTTTACACCCAATCCAGGAGTACTTCCAGTGCTCAATCCATTGTATGTCAGAAGTATTTCCAGGTGAAACTACCCTGGTCCCAGGGCAGCCAGTTCCCAAAAGCTCCCCCTGGTAGCTATCACAGAACCTGACATGGCAGCCCTATGGGACTATAATTCTAATGTTGCCCTGAAGGTGTCTGTATTGAGGCTCAGTATTAGGGATACTGCCACCCGGTGTACGGGGGATATGATCTGCTCACAACAGGCAGTCTACCGACTGCCCCATATTTATTGTCTTCTGAATGGAAAAGAATCCATCCATCATTTCTGCCCACGGCTGCTGGGATGCTAGCCCTGATTTATCTGCTGTCACAGTGTCCCACCCTATCCACTTCATGGCTCAGAGGGGAAATATCACACCTTCCTTCCTCACCATCCTGTATATTACCTGGAAAGGCAAGAGAGCAGGGTCAATCCCAGCTTGGATGCTGATCCTTCTATCACAACAGTTATTCATTTAGATGTGCAGTCAGGAGGTGAATGTTGTGCAACGTTCTTCATAGTTCTGCTGGAGTCATATCAGTATCAAAATGTATTGATTTGGGTGTTTTGAATACCAAAATCTGCATCTCCTGTGGCTCTTTGTTATCAACCCTCTTAACAGCAATCCTTTTCACGGTGTATGACAATTCTTTCAACTTTACATCAACTCTGACACTATTCTCATAACTAAACCACAGACATCCCACACATGACCTGCACTACTATTATATCATTCACTTTTGCCACTAGTCCACTGATGTTCTTGAATGCCAATGTTGAATTTTTACTTTACAGAAAGGATTTTCCCTTGCAACATCCATCTATCCATTATCCAACCCTCTATATCCCAACTACAGGGTCACGGGGGTCTGCTAGAGCCAATCCCAGCTAACACAGGGTGCAAGGCAGGAAACAAACCCCGGGCAGGGCGCCAGCCCACCGCAGGGCACACACACACACCCCAAGCACACACTAAGGACAATTTAGAATCGCCAATGCACCTAACCTGTATGTCTTTGGACTGTGGGAAGAAACTGGAGCACCCAGAGGAAACCCACGCAGACACGAGGGGAACATGCAAACTCCACGAAGCAAACCCAGGTCTCCTAACTTCGAAGCAGCAGCGCTACCACTGCGCCACCGTGCCACTCTCCCTTGCAACAGGTTATGTCTATTTTTAACACATGCAGCGTGCCCTTGGCACATGTGACAAACATTGCTATGTTTAATAGGGGTCATTTTCATTGAAGACAGTTTATTGTAATCAGAAGTTTGTTGACTGCTGAAACCGATTATCAAGAGCACCACTGTTCTTTGCAGTTCAAAATCACGGCCCCTACTTTGAGCACTACATTCATGAGGCATGGGATTGGTTTTAGAAATGAGAGTCTCAGTCACATAATTGTTTCCAACTACTTTTTAAGCAAAACTCACTCCTGGTTTTCTCCAGACATATATATTACATGTCTGGCTCATCTTGACTACCTCCAGCCTATATAAAATCCTAAGATGTCTGAGGCTTTTGCTGTGGAATTAACTCCTGATTGCATTGTTCAGCTCTTGTTCTTGGACTTTTGTAATTACTGTAAGTTCATTTTCTGATTATTTAGATTTTTTTGATATTTTCCTGTGCTTTTGAAGCACAAAATTGTCTTGTGGATTGGATATTGTTTGCTTATTGGTTACACATATATATATAGTCTGAAAATATAATTAAACAGCTTATCCAAGGAAGAGGATTACCGTAAAACCCTGGCCTGTACATGAATTGGCCACTAAGGTATCTTAGAAAGGAAAAGGAGATTTATTAAAAAATATAACAAAATGCTCAAAAAAGCAAAAAAAAAAAAATGTTAAAAGAGCTGCCAACAAGCCAATTCAAAAGCAAACAAGTGCAAATAAAAATCCTTACACAGAGGTAAAATAGTTAAAGAAACCAGTAAATTCAAAGAAACAAACCAAGAAAAACGCGAACTACACCAAAAACATATTTATTGAACTGCGGGGAATACACTTTCCAGCCTTCCTTTTACGGAGCTGGGGGCAGACCCTTGCAGTGACGTAAGGAGTTTCACCCCCAAAACACAAGTAACATAAAGACATTTAAGGATCAGTACATACAGTAAATTTTCTTACACATAACAAAAACAACAACTTTAAAAAAATGTCTAAATGATAAATGAACAGAATAATAATAACAGAAACAAACATAACACATAATCCAAATTGAAAAATGAACGAAAAGACAAGAAAAAGGAATATAAACATAAGCTTGGGAATGAATCTTGGCTAAAACATAACAGCTATATATTAAGACTTTGATTTAAGTTAGAATTTTGAACTTTGAGAAAAGATTTCTGATCATCATGTTTGGATCTTAGTCTGTCTTACATTTAGTTTCCTCCCTACAGATCAACCAATCTCTTCTACTTGTGTTACTTTGAATCCGACCTTGTTTCAGAACACCTTCTACCTTTTAATAAGTAATAGCCCTGGCCTATTTGAGAGTGCAGGCCACAAGCCTGAATTTGAGTTTAAGGGCTGGGCCTACTTTGCATTTTCAAACCTTTTTTTAACTTCATGGGTCTGGATTTCACAACACAGAGTAATCAAAAAAACTCTAAATAGTGCTCAGGAGTTGGTTTAAATAAATGACTGCTCAGTAATTTCTGTTGCTAGTCAAATACAAATGAGTGGCAGAACCAACAAGGGTCATGGATAAAACCCAACAATAGGAGAACCCCACAGCAAAAGGTGTACAAAAGACTGTGACTGAAATTCTGCTATGGCAGAAATTTGACTCTCAAGTACTTAGGTAGTAATAAATATTAAAATGAAGTATTTGAAAATAAAGTTTAGATATAGTTGGAAAAAACAGAACATAGCATGACTTTATTTTCAGAAGTACTCTTGCCATAACTAGCAATGCCACATTCCTAAAACTGTTTCATGCAATACACTGCTCATTAAGTTCATATAGGAGACCTTAGCAGTAAAGAAATCAATAACAGTGAATTTTAGTGCATTAAATTTGAGGCATGGAATTGTATCCTTTGAAGTAATGCACTAAAGACTAGAATTAAAGAGGACAATACTTCTTCATGGCTCAGTTCTATTTTAATGGCCAATAATTTACTTTCTAAACATAACTGTGAATAAAAAATTGATTATTTGCCATGGCAGAGATAAATATCCTTGGACTCCTGGCCACTCAAAAAAGCAGTATATGTCTGATATATCTGTGAATGTGTAATATTTTAATTTCTATAAATGAGTATTATAAACAAACAAGTGTAATTTGACATAAATGTTTATGAGAAAGAAAACCAAAAATGTACAATGTCTCTATATTGATTTTTACTGAAATCTAAATGAAGACAGATTAAATGCTATCACAGGTTTGGAGTATGACCAGGAGTGACCTAGGAATAAGTATATGAAGTACAGTACACAGTAATGCGAATAAGAAGAAACATCCATCTGTCCATCTATTTGCTAGCTGCACCAACACCAATACCATCGTCATGAAGACTGAGGCCTATCTTGGCAGAGTACAAGGCAGGCACCAGCCCTGGACAGGGAGTTAGTCCATCACAGACATTACAACTAATTTTATTGATAATCCATTCATTTCTCCATATATCCTATATCCTAACACAGAGTCATGGGGGTCTGCTGGAGCCAATCCCAGCCAGCACAGGACGCAAGGCAGGAACAAACCCCGGACAGGGTGCCAGCCCACCTCAGGGCGCACACACACACACACACACACACACACGCACACACACACACACACCAAGCACAATTTAAAATCGACAATCCACCTAACCTGCATGTCTTTGGACTGTGGGATGAAACCGGAGCACCCACAGGAAACCCACGCAGACACAGGGAGAACATACAAACTCCACTCAGGGCGGACCTAGGAAGCGAACCCGGGTCTCCTTGCTGCGAGGCAGCAGTGCTACCACTGTGCCACCTTGCCGCCCTTATTGATAATCTTTTCGGATATATTTAAAAAGGTGAAATATATTTGAACTGCAAAGTCAAGTGCTGCTAATAGCTGAGCATTTAGACAACATAGTATCCACATTGTATGCGCTGTGCATTTAAAAATGATACACACAGTGTGTACAATGCAGGTGCCATAGAGTCAGTCTTCTGAAATAAAACAAATCATGTTACTTTTTTATACAAAGAAGCATGCAGTAAATAATTAATAACTGCCACAATCCCTTAGTGCTAGTCATTTAAAACATTTCTCGCTTGACCATATGTAATTTAAAGGCTCTTTAGCTCCATTTGTTTGTGCAATTTATCCTAACAGACATAATCACAGGAAATCACTGTAAGGGAAAGGGACTGAATACTGAATCCACTGTACATCTGTTTTTTAATTTGGTCAAGTGCTATCCGATCATGATCAGATCACTGAAAATGAATGTTAATGCCAGTGTAAAGGAGGTCTTAGGTTTGTGAATGTTTACCTGCTTCTACTTTTTATTGAGTAACAGAAAGCTGAAAATCACTGATAGAAGTTAAAAAACAAAAAACTAAGAGTCACTCTTATTATAATTATTTTTGTTAAAAAATAGCAATAAAATAAAACCTGCAAATGCATACTGTATATATAGAACAAAGCAAATCAACTTATCTGAAAACACAATTGCTCAGTGTTTTATTGATTGAAATGCTGTGCATTAGGTCAAGTCATAAAAGCAATGGTAACTATAGAACACCGACCAATGGTTTATTCCTAAGATAGTAAAATAGGTCCATTAGACCTAAGAAGTAAAATAGGTCCATTAGACAAAATAATAATAATAATTTGATTCATTGTAACAAGTTAAAGAAGGGAAGATCCTTAGAAAAAATATGTGTCATAGGAGGTGCAATTTGTTCTCATATAGAAACAAAAAATAAATAATCATTTCTTTACAGATAAATTGCCAGAGAGTTCACATCATCACATATCATATCAATGAAGACTTAAGTGGTTGATACTAATTACCAACAACAAGCAATCTTGTCATTAACAAACACCAATCTGCAACGGGGAAGAACATGTTTTCATAATCACAAAAAACACAGAAGTCTAAACTGTGATATACCTTAATTAAAATATAGAATATTTGAAATCAATTCAGTAACACTAATAGTTGTTGGGAAGTGTAGCCATCAGATTTAGAAAACTGTTAAAAATAGTGAAAAGTGGGATAAGAAATAATAAAGCAATAAAATATTATGAAACTATGCTAAATGCAAAATTAAAAATGTTACTGATCAAGCCAAGAAACACTTGTGAAAGATTAAGTACTCGAGAATAAATACGAGAGACTGTAAAAAATACAAATGGCAAGCTTTTAAAAATAAGATCTTATTGTCAAAAATAAATGTATTTTGCAATACTTTAAAAGAGAAGATCATTGAAAACATGAAGGAGATCAAATCTTTAAATAACAAAACTATAGAGTATGTGTAACTCAGATGTACAACACCAATCTAATTGTGTGTCTTGAAATTTTAAATTGAATTACTCTTTTCACTTTTGTGTGCACCAAGTCTTGAGCAGCCAGACGTGATTCTCGAGATGTGAAATGTTGATGTAAATTGTGGCCAAATTTGCCACTGAAAAGGCTCCTCCCACAGGGCCCCTTCCTAAAAACCCACTCCCAATTTCCTGCTGTTCAATCACTTTAAAATTTTAGGTTGCAGTCTCCCTTTTCTCCTCATGTATTAGACAAATAAGTAAAATAAACATGGAAATATAGGAAGAGAGAAAAAGAAACTGAATACAAGACTTGACACTGAGAGAAAAAAGCTGTTATCTGTTTAAAAGTTGTAGTAACATAAGTTAATTTAAACTTAATTTATGTATTTTGCTATCATTTTGACTATTGCATCACTACATGGCTTAACAACAGCAAACAGTGATGTCCTAGAGTGGAAAATTTTCAATTTTTTGAACTGCAGGCTGTTCATATTAAATTTAAATTACTTTACTCAAATGAACCAGGATGAACTGAATTTACAAGACTTTGTGGTAGAGCGGGTTAGGGGCTCAGAAAAAGGTATCCATTTTAATAAATAAATAATTAATTGGCTGACTCGATCTCTGTGGGTGTGTGTGTTCATGCAGTTGCGGGGGGTTGGTGGAATAATACAGGCAAGACTGACCTACACACGAGGGTGTGGGCCGTCTCAATTGCTTTATTGGCTTCATGCGGATGCTCTGCCCATGGAGGCATATAAGAAAGAGGTCACACGAGAAAAAAGGAAAAACAGATCGATGGAGGTATCAAATAGAGAATCTAAGAAAAGGATAGAAGAACAACACAGACAATTGGAGACAGAAGTTAAAAGATAGCAAGAGAAGGCAGGAGAGACAGACAGAGCAGGGCAGATGGCCGGGAGGAAGTCCATCTAGGGAGCTTGGGGCCAACACTCAGGGGCTGAAGGAAGGCACTCCACCTGAGCGATTAGGGAGTTTGGTTGAAGCAACTTCATGTAAGGCCAGGAGAAAGGCAGTGCGGCTGCAGGGGAATTAGAAGGCTTAGTGAGAAATCCTGCAGGGAAGCCAAGGACCACAGGGATGCAAGATTGGCACTGGGAGTCGGAGGATTGGTGTGGTGCCCTGCCGGGAACCAGAGATGGCTACAGGGGCCTGAACCTAAGAACAGCATAGAATACTTTTGTTGGATTGTTTTAATAAAAGCACTTTTGCACTTTTATGCACCAACCCCTTGCTTTGTGTGTGAGTGTCCTCATCTGCTGGCTCATCCCTAAGGTATGGTATCAGCGGTAGCAGGTTCAAAATGCTCCCTGGAAGGACCTGGTAGCATGGGGCCGACAGGCATTGTCACAGACTTTAATTACAGGAATTGCAAGCACCCTTCCTTGTATATTTTGCCTGTATTGTACTAGTAATATATGCATCTGTTCCAGTTGGTTTCTTTTTCAAATAGTTTATGACCTAGGAAATGGACATAAGTACAGATGCCAGAGAACCTGTTTTAATTCATTCTTAGCCATGGAATGGATGGTTACTGAAGAACTAGGTACTGCAGAATTAGTTTACAACACAAAAAAGGAAAAAATACAGAGGTACATAAAAGATCAAGCACTTTGACTGATTAGAGTCATTTGTCATCAAGACAAGATAGTCAATCAAATGTATGCAATGTCACATGTCCTGAAACCCCACATGCATTTTAACATAAATATGGCTCATTTGAAGAGCCAAAAAAAGTCTGAAAGGCAAGAGTGGAAGTGACATCAGAGATCGAGACAGGTGTTACCATTTCATCTGGACATCAGAAAATGTAACTTATGAACAACACAGAACATTAAAAGAAAAGCTGCCCAGGACAACATCCACCCCTTGACATTATTGATTTTCCGTAAACTTTTCTTAGACTGTTTCTATTCAGACATTGCTATCTATTTTTATTATATATTCTTCTACTTGGTTTTGTTATATGTAGTGAGAAGTTAAGCAAGATGACACCTTTTATTGGCTAAGATTACAATATGCAAGCTTTTGAGGCAACTCAGGCCCCTTCTTCAGGCAAGAAGATCCTTGCCTCAAAAGCTTGCGTATTGTAACCTCTTTAATTAGCAAATAAAAGGTGTCATTTTGCTTGACTTCTCACTACATCGATAATGGCTAACATGGTACAACACCCTAGTATTTTTATGTTAATAAATACCACTTTGATTTTATATTTTCTATTCTTTTTCTTTTATCTAGAGTGATTGAGATAATAAGAGGGACCTAGTGTGGGGAAGATTGCTGCTTTCTTGCTTGCAGGGTTTATCAACGCTATTGGGGTCAAACCTCAATAATTAGAACAACTGCAGTAAAAGTAAGACATAATTTGTTTAGTAAGTGGCATATACACAAAAGAGCTGTGTTTTTTTGTGTATCGAGGGGGCACCTGCATGTTTGTTAGCGGTGGTAATAGTGAGTCCCTCTGTAGAGAATCCTATGCAGAATATTGCGGAATGACTGTCCAGGCAAGAGCGCACCTTCGTGCAGAAGTACGCCAGCCGCTGAGAAAGCACGCTCTGCCTCCACTCAAGTAGGCGGCACAATCATCAGATACTGATACACTTGTTCTAAACAACGCCCGCGCTTGCCGTTGCCCTGAAACACCGCCATTTCAGCTTTTACTGATGCATCCAGTTTCTTGTCATCATTCTGTGATGTTAAGTTACTTTGATTTTTCATTTAGATGTGCAGTCAAAAAGTAGATTTTGTATAGCCTTATCCATGATTCTGTTGTTAAGAGTCATTAGGCACATTTACTGTTGTGTCTTTATTGACTTCAGAAATCGGCACCTCCTGTGGCTCTTTAGTGTCTCACTTCTTTTCATCTCCTTTTGTACTGGGTGAAGATGGCAGATTGTTTAGTTCAAATGCACGTTTTACAGTTTGTCTTTTCGTGAACATAGCTGCCATTCTTTCAATGTCGCATTGACTCTGACTTTTGTGAGGGACGGCCGGCAGTCCAACCCCGCCGGGACGCCCAAAAGACGGAAGGATGGGGGAAGGCGGCTGCTTTAGGGCACTGTCTCTCTCCAAAATGCTAGATGGCAGCTTCCATGGGTTTCAGTGGTGCCCCAGATCCCTACAGGGCACCATGGGACTTGCAGTTCTCTATTTCAGCCCTATTGGGTGCTGTGGGTGCCACCAGGGGGAGCTGTGGAAGAACCATGGGACATAAGGTTTTCGCATGAGCCGGAAGTGCTGGCAGATTACGTAGGAAGAAGAGCAGAAGCACTTCCAGGTTGGACAATATAAAAGGACCAGACAGACTTCACAGGGACGAGCCAGAGTCGGGTGGAAGACAGCTTGTGGGAGGAGCGTAGTAGAAAAGACACAGAAGGAAGAAGAATTGTGTGCTTACTTGTGGCTGTAGTGGTGGGAAACACTTTGGGAGGAGTTTCCTTAAAAATATAAAGCTCTCTTGTGCTTTTAACTTGTACCTGGTGACTGTCGTGTTGTGTTTGAAGAGGAACAGTGCCTTCTAGTGTCCACACAGTCTTGCGTAGCTGAGAGTAACACGAAACAGCTGTTGGCAGTGGGCAGTTCGCTTTTACCAGTAATCTTCAAATGTCAATGTATAATGTAGTTTACAGAATGGTTTCTCCTTTGCAATAGGTTATGTTCATGTTTTACTCATGTAAAGTGTTTCTCCACACACACAACGCACATTTATATGTTTAGCAGGGATCTTTTTGGTATACTCTTGATTCAAAGGAGGCTTGCTGCCATTGAAACAGTTAGTAAGAACCCCATTGTGCTTGGCAGTTTAAATAACTACCACTACTGTGAGCTGCATCTTCATGCGACATTGAATTGCTTTAGAAATGTCACAGTCAATTGTCAAATTCCCCCTCCCACAGGTATAGCAAATTCACTCATGGTTGTCTCTAGATGTATGCATTATATGCCTGGTTCTGTGAGATTCGTGTGCACCCAACGACAGTCTATTGTTTAAGGCTAAGGTCTGCTAAAAATTTGTATGAAAGCCCAAAATGTGTTTTACAAAAGCTTTCTTGTTAACTTGCTTTAAATTTAAATTTAAAAATAAATGTTTACATCTTGCCTGAAGAAGGGGCCTGAGTTGCCTCGAAAGCTTGCATATTGTAATCTTTTTAGTTAGCCAATGAAAGGTGTCATTTTGCTTGACTTTTCACTAAAATAAATGTAAGAAATATACTTTATTTTGGATTTTTCAAATTGTCTAATATTTGTTTCTTTAAGTGGACCAGAACCATCATGTCCATAAGGTGATCCTACAATTTAAAAAAGTACCATATATACTCAAGTATAAGCCAACCCGAATATAAGCCGAGGTACCTAATTTTACTTACAAAAACTGGAAAAACTTATTGACTCAAGTATAAGCCTAGGGTGGGAAATACTGCAGCTACTGGTAAGTTTCAATAATCAAAATAAATACCAATAAAATTACCGTACATTAATTGAGGCATCAGTAGGTTAAATGTTTTTGAGTATTTATTCAAAGAAGAACAGTAAACTAGCTCTGTAAGTGAAGAAGAGGGTCAAGAAAAACAATATGGTATCTCTCTCGCTAGCGCGTGTGTGTGTGTCTCTCTCACGCCTGACTCGAATATAAGCTGAGGGTCAGTGGCGGCTCGCGTATAGGCACTGTGGAACTGCAGCACCCCCTATTTCCACTTGATATTATCGATAACATTTAATATAATGAGTCCTTTTTTCCCAGTTTATGAAAAAGATACAAAAATCTTTGTATGGAACTGTGCGCTTCACAGTTCCAGCGGCGTGGTGTTTGGATGTTGTGCGCATGCGCACATAGGAAGCTGCATGCGAGGCTGCGAGGAAAAGAGAGCACTGTCGCTCCCGCAGTGCCAACCCTGGCGTGCTGGTGGAAGGTAGTGGTTTTTTTTTTACTCCGCGTGTGTTGTGCTTAAAAACCGTGTACCGTATTCTTGAATGTCACAAAGTGTAGAATTAGATAATTATCCTGCTTCCAGCTATTCTATTTGATTCATTTTTTTTTTCGGTTTCTGAATAAATTTTCTTTTTATATATGTTTGTTTTCTTTTACACAATTTTAAAACAAAGGCTAAAAATTTTCTGGAGCAGTACCCCCACTAATTTTACCTACAAGCCGCCTCTGCTGAGGGTGACGTTTTTCAGCACATTTTGGGTATTGAAAAACTTGACTTATATTCGAGTATATACGGTAATTGAATGGTAAGTTTTTAAAGCTTTTACACAGCTTTTACCGTATCTGACACTAACATTGTTGCAGGGGTGAGAATGATAAGAGTTTCAGTGTAAATGAATCAAATACATGTTTAGCTAAGTTAGCTTATGAAAATCAAGTCTGTTGCTTACAATATTTCTGAAACTTACATTCAATCCCTCATGGGAACAGTCAGTAATTTAAGATTAGCTCAACAGTGGAAGGTAGGGGGTGTTGCAGAGAAACAATATGAAATGGACATAAATGGAAAATGAAAGCTTATTAAAGAATATTTCTATCTGTGATGGAAGAGATTTATCCCTGCAAGTAAATATGACTTTGAGCAGTGGAAGATTTTGTGCTTTATTTCATTAGTGGCATTTTTATTTTTTGCACATCACAAAGAACCGACTGAATATCAGGGTATTATTCATAAATCAGTCATAAGTAAGACATAAATACAATGAACAGTGCCTCACAATGGCAAAGGGCAAAGTCATAAGGAATGGCCTTTTCTGAGTAAAAAGGGTCAATGACATTAGTGACAGGAATGTGCTGGCACAGGTGCTTTATAAATATAAATCAGACTCTAAATTAGGGAAAACCACTGGACCAGAACAAGTGAAATTGTATCTGAAATTATAAAATGTTGACAATCTATTAACTGTAGCTATTAAGACAAGATACACTGTGCACTAGAAATGCTCTGGAAGACAAAAGACTCACAGTGTACTGTACTGACATTCCTTTTCTCCCAGTTATTGAACACAGATATTGTAATAGTGTCACTTTTTAAATGATTCTCAGTTTTTCAGTATGGGAAACTATAGAGTTGACCCCATACCCAAAATGAACACTAGTACAGACCAGTATATGATTAAGAAGGGTGGTTTAATATATTTAACAAATGCAAATTACTAAAGAAGGAGAAAATGAAGTAGTAATGAACCCAAAAACAAAATATGCATAACAAAACTATGCACCGCGGGGCCTTCTTATAAATACCTGACCTTACAGCAGGCATTTCCACAGAACATTCTCATTCCTAACTCCCTGTAGACCCATTCATCCATCCATTCATTTTCTGCCATTTAACCAGGTAGAGTTTGTGTGTACAACAGTCTAAGCAATGATGCCTCGGCATCCCTACACTCCATCACCTCCTCCAGTTCCTCTGGGGAGATACTGAGGTGTTCCCAGGAAAGCTGAGAGACATAATTATCTCATCATGTCCTGGGTTCTACCCTGAGGTCTTCTCCTGGTTGGACATGCCCAAAACACCTTCCCAGGGAGGCATACAGGAGACATCCTAATCAGATGCCCAAACCATATTAACTGGCTACTTTTGATGTGGAGGAGAACTGGCACTACTTTGAGTCCCGTGCAAATGTCAGCCCTCCTCACCCTGTCTCTAAGGATAAATCTAAATACACTGCAAAGGAAGCTCACTTCTGCTGTTTGGATCTGCAATCTAGTTCCTTTGGTTACTACTTACAACTCGTGACCATAAGTGAGCATAACAATGTAGAATGATTGTAAATTGAGACCTTTGCCTTTCAGCTCAGGTCCCTCTTCATCATCACTGACTTGTACAACATTCACATGACTGCCGACTTTGTTCCAATCCACCTGCCAATATCCTGCTCCCTTCTTTCCTCACTTTTAATGAATTTCTTGAGGTACTTAAACTCTTCCGCTTGAAGCAGCACATCATCCTCAACCCAGAGAGGGCACTCCACCCTCTTTCCGGCTAAGAACCATGACCTCCGAGTTGGAGGTACTGAACCTAATCCCAGCTTCTTCAAATTTGGCTGTAAACCTCCCTAGTGCGGGTCTAATGTCACAGCCCGATGAAGCCAGCAGGACCACATCATCCATCATTTTGTTTAAATATATTCTGCTAATTTTCCCAACCATCATTGGCTGCTACAAAGTGTCTACATTAGCTGCATAACGTATTTCCAGGAAAACAGTCAACGAATAAGGTCATTGTCAAACACATCATAATGGCTGAGAAAAACGCTTTGGCAAATTTTGCCAGTCAGTGCTACTAATAACACAAGAACAGATGGCTTTCAAATTTTTGGAAATAAGTCTGATTCTTACAACAAAATCATCAGAAAACTAGCCACCACCTTTAGATGAATACATGAAAATCACTTAGGAATTTAGATGTTGCCAAAATCCTAGAAAGTGTTCCAATACTGAAGGAAATACATTTATAAGCAATTTTTAGGAGACATATTGCCAGGTAGACACTGATGCAGGCACTATCATGGCAATTTTTGACTAAAAAGTAAAAATAAAGACAGTTAACCTCAGATTAAACATGCATGTGGAATCGCAGTCAATCCATAATCTTAATCTAATTTACTTACTGTAGTGTTTTGATAAGAGAGACAGGTTCCTCCCACAGCACTTGAAGGGACCATAAAGTTACGTTTCAGGCAGGGTTATATTGTTGCTTCCAGTTTGCTTTTTTGTTTAGTCCTTTGGTGTTGTTTAAATATTGTTTTCCATATTATGTTATATATTCTGTTTTTGTTTTGTATGAATTTTATCTAAAAATAGTGTATAGTTTACAGTAATCCCTCCTCCATCGCGGGGGTTGCGTTCCAGAGCCACCCGCGAAATAAGAAAATCCGCGAAGTAGAAACCATATGTTTATATGGTTATTTTTATATTGTCATGCTTGGGTCACAGATTTGTGCAGAAACACAGGAGGTTGTAGAGAGACAGGAACGTTATTCAAACACTGCAAACAAACATTTGTCTCTTTTTCAAAAGTTTAAACTGTGCTCCATGACAAGACAGAAATGACAGTTCCGTCTCACAATTAAAAGAATGCAAACATATCTTCCTCTTCAAAGGAGTGCGCATCAGGAGCAGATAATGTCACATAGATAGAGAAAAGCAAACAAATCAATAGGGCTGTTTGGCTTTTAAGTATGCGAAGCACCGCGGCACAAAGCTGTTGAAGGCGGCAGCTCACACCCCCTCCATCAGGAGCAGACAAAGAGAGAGAGAGAGAGAGAGATAGAGAGAGACAGAGTTTGTTTTTCAATCAAAAATCAATACGTGCCCTTTGAGCTTTTAAGTATGCGAAGCACCGTGCAGCATGTCGTTTCAGGAAGCAACTGCACAAAAGATAGCAACGTGAAGATAATCTTTCAGCATTTTTAGACGAGCGTCCGTATCATCTAGGTGTGCAAACAGCCCCCCTGCTCAATCCCCCTATGTCAGGATCAGAGAAAGTCAGCGCAAGAGAGAGAGAAAAGTAAGCTGGGTAGCTTCTCAGCCATTTGCCAATAGCGTCCCTTGTATGAAATCAACTGGGCAAACCAACTGAGGAAGCATGTACCAGAAATTAAAAGACCCATTGTCCGCAGAAATCCGCGAACCAGCAAAAAATCCGCGATATATATTTAAATATGCTTACATATAAAATCCGCGATGGCGTGAAGCCGCGAAAGGCGAATCGCGATATAGCGAGGGATCACTGTATTCATATTTTTTCAATTTTGTATTATGTTAAGTTTCTTAGTGTTCCTTGTTGTCTGCCATGCCCCTTTTATTAGGAGCCCAGAGAGGCTGACCCACCTGATAATGCAGCTGGGAGATTGCTCCCTCTGTATAAACGAAGAAACTTCAGCACTGTGTTTTGTTTTTGATTCCAGTTTGAGTTCTTGCTTTCATTTTGATTATTAAATATACTGGCCTTGATCTCTGAACATTTTAAGGTATAGGTTTATTGGCTTTGTTTGTTATAAAGGTGTTATGATCTGTATTTTTGTGTATTTTATGTTACATTGTTTTTTTTTAATTGATATTTTTTTATACTTTTATGTATTTTCTGTTGTTTGCATTATGTACTGTGTTTTTAAATGTGATTCCATCCATTGCACTTTGTGGGTGAAGCCTCAGGAGGCAGGGCCACCCTAATATCACTGTTGCTGGTTCCATCCTCTGCCTTTACTTGAAAGTTACAGTGAGAGACCTAGCCGGTGGATAACTGCGAGTTGTCTGTTGGACTACTTTAAGTATTGCTATCTTCTTTGATTTCTTTTGTTTTGAGTGACTTCTTGCTGTTGTTTAAGGGTTACCACTGGATTAATGTTTTGTGACTGGTTTGCCTTTTAGGCAATTTCATTTTCTCTTTTGAGACTTGTTACATTTCCCTGTTTTCTGTAATTAATATTTTCATTTATAAAGATTCTTTGTGGGACCCCTCTCTGTCAGATTTTTTTCAGTTTCTCTCTGTAAGGCACTTTTGTATATTTTGTGACTTTTATAATCTTTTTGAACTTTTAAAGCCAGCTTCCCATTTTAAGGAGTCTGCTAGTCTGGGAAGCCAAAAGGTACTTTTGGGACAAGCTGGTCTAAAGTAAGCCTCTTCTGGGCTGGCCAGGGAAAGTTTCTGGTCTGCTTTATGTTGATTTTGGAAGCGTCAAATTCCTTTTTGCCATTTTTATGCATCCAATTCACAACATTAGCTTTGCCTGTTGGGTACCTGTCAGCCGGGAGTGCATCGTGACTGCAGCTCATTTGCTATGATTGTGTAAATGAAGTCTGAGACTGAGCTAGACAAGTCATGTGATGTGACTAGGCCTTGTTGAAGACAAAGGTTTCAAGGTAAGGTAGTTATACACTCTAATTATGATGTCAGAGAGTAGCAATGTGCTAAAATTCAAATAACAATTAATAATAATGACCCTAAAAACCTATAAATCATTCAGTCAAGAAGTGAAGTAAGCTCTGCAGTATGTAGTGATGATGATAATGACAGGGTTTCATAATGCTTCTGTCATTATCAAAATCAAAGCATGACACCAACATGTTTATAATTGATTGTAGTTTTTATCTCACCATATTACACATTCCAAAAGGGTGAAAAAATGGATTCAAGTTTTGAGCAGGCACTTCATTGTTTGATTGCATTTCTTTAACAAGCTATTTACTTCTGGCCTTTGGCAATGTGCTTGTGAGGAAAAGGCACATGAAAATTTCTGTATGATTGGAATTACCACATTGCCAACACCTTATCTCACTGGTTATCTACATAGTTGTAATTTGTACTGTATGTGACAAAGAGTAAGTTTCTTAAAGAGTAAACTTACATTTAACCCTATCAGGTTATTAGACAGAAAACATTTGCCATAGATAGATAGATAGATAGATAGGTGGTTCTTCCCAAAATTCTGCCTATATTTTGTACTTTTTATCTTAAAAATGTAGACCAATACCAAAGCATTTTCCAAGTTGCAGCTAGTAGCAGTATAAGGACTTCCTTTAATAAAATCTCATATGCAACAAAATCAAGAGATCTTGTCATTAAAACATTTTATCAAGTGTTCTGCTGTATCATTGTACACAAAGGA
Source organism: Erpetoichthys calabaricus (assembly GCF_900747795.2). Classification (NCBI taxonomy): domain Eukaryota; kingdom Metazoa; phylum Chordata; class Cladistia; order Polypteriformes; family Polypteridae; genus Erpetoichthys; species Erpetoichthys calabaricus. Next base: position 187,526,009 of record NC_041399.2, read on the forward strand.
AGAGGAAACCATACTACATTAGGGCCAAGGACTGAAATATAGGTTTACGGTTCACAAAAGTAAACCTTTATAAAGGTACTATTTCTACATTCATTATACACTTCTATTATTTGTTTTAGTGAAACTGATTTATTACACTGTCAATTGTGACTTCTTCTGCCTTTTCAATTAAGTGTGAAACTGCTGTAATATATAAGGTAGCATCTTAAGGGAACGCAGAATGGTTATACCAAGGCTTCAGCTGTCTGTTTCTCACACTGGTGTTTCTACCCCTTGGGCACTATACTTGAAATGTTCTAGCGCCTTCTAGAGGCCACTATTTAACCACACTGGCATTCCCAGAACCCCCTTCTTTCTTCTTGTTCCTCCAATTTTCCCATTAAACATTGGGTTTGCCAATATGATTCTTCCTATCTATCTTTAACTTCCATAAAGACTAACTAAACATCATTGTCCCTGGCATCCTCATGGAAATCAGTGAGGTGTAGTGGTTAAGGCTTTGGACTCCAAACCCTGAGGTTGTGGGTTCAAATCCTACTACAAACACTGTGTGACCATGAACAAGTCATTTGACCTACTTGTGCTCCAACTGGAATACCGAAATAAATTTAACCCAATGTATCATAAATGTAAATCTCCTTGGATAAAGACGCCAGCCAAAAAAGTAAATGTATATAAAGGTGAGTACAACAGCCTTGCTTTACTATTTGGAAACAGGAAAAAATAGCTCCTAGTAATAAGTCATAGCATTGTAATTACATTCTGAAAACAAAATCCTTTTGCCATTACATTCTGAACTTGGGGATTCATGCAATTTATTTCTGTATACTAGAAGAAATAAGAGCTAAAACAGGGGAAGAATGTCTAACACTTGGGAAATGGCAAATGTAAGTCTAATCCATAAAAAGGCAAATAAACACAATCCTAGTGGATACAGACAAGTAAGCCTACCTTCTGTTGCATGCAAAATTATAGAATATGCAGATAAACATCAGGTAGACAAATATTTTTATGGCAGTCACATCCTAAAATAAAGCCAGCATGGATTACAAGTAAGGAAGATCTTAAAAACATATCTCAATGAGGAAAAATGAGAATGGGGAAGCACATGCAAAGGATGAACAGCGTGTTAAGACTGTGAAGTAGAATCAAAATGTGGGAGGACAATTCATTTGTTGGATTAATACTGAACGTAAAAACAAGTCTGACATAGCCATAGAGGGCAATGTATTACAGTAAAAGTCAAGCAGACAAGATGAACAAGTGCTAGCCATAACCATTTGACATTATTATTACTCTATTTGCACTGAACCTGAGTTTCATGCAACAGGATATTAGCATTTTAAAAAATCACAACTAACAGAGTAATAGGCAAGTGTTTAAAGCTCACAACTAAACTATATGGACAAAAGTTTGTGGTTGTGTGACCATCACACCTACAGTCATATGACAAATTTTGGGAACCCCTCTTAATTCTTTGGATTTTTGTTTATCATTGGCTGAGCTTTCAAAGTAGCAACTTCCTTTTAATATATGACATGCCATATGGAAACAGGTAGTATTTCAGCAGTGACATTAAGTTTATTGGATTAACAGAAAATATGCAATGTGCATCATAACAAAATGAGACAGGTGCATAAATTTGGGCACCCCAACAGAGATATTACATCAATACTTATTTGAGCCTCCTTTTGCAAATATAACAGCCTCTAGACGCCTCCTATGGTCTTTGATGAGTGTCTGGATTCTGGATGGAGGTATTTTTGACCATTCTTCCATACAAAATCTCTCCAGTTCAGTTAAATTTGATGGCTGCCAAGCATGGACAGCCTGCTTCAAATCATCCCCTAGATTTTCGATGATATTCAAGTCAGGTGACTGTGACGGCTCATTCCAGAACATTGTACTTCTCCCTCTGCATGAATGACTTTGTGGATTTTGAACTGTGTTTTGGGTCATTGTCTTGTTGGAATATCCAACCCCTGTGTAACTTCAACTTTGTGACTGATGCTTGAACATTATTCTGAAGAATTTGTTGATATTGGGTTGAATTCATCTGACCCTCGACTTTAACAAGGGCCCCAGTCCCTGAACTAGCCACACAGCCCCACCAAATTTGACAGTAGGTAGCAGGTGTTTTTCTTGGAATGCGGTGTTCTTCTTCAACCATGCAAAGCGCTTTTTGTTCTGACCAAATAACTACATTTTTGTCTCATCAGTCCAAAGCACTTTGTTCCAAAATGAATCTGGCTTGTCTAAATGAGCATTTGCATACAACAAGCGACTCTGTTTGTGGCGTGAGTGCAGAAAGGACATCTTTCTCATCACCCTGCCATACAGATTTCTTTGTGCAAATTGCGCTGAATTGTAGAATGATGTACAGATACACCATCTGCAGCAAGATGTTCTTGGAGGTCTTTGGAGGTGAGCTGTGGGTTGTCTGTAACCATTCTCACAATCCTGCGCATATGCCGCTCCTGTATTTTTCTTGGCCTGCCAGACCTGCTGGGTTTAACGGCAACTGTGCCTGTGGCCTTCCATTTCCTGATTACATTCCTTACAGCTGAAACTGACAGTTTAAACCTCTGAGATAGCTTTTTGTAGCCTTCCCCTAAACTGAACAATCTTTGTTTTCAGATCTTTTGAGAGTTGCTTTGAGGATCCCATGCTGTCACTCTTCAGAGGAGAGTCAAAGGGAAGCACAACTTGCAATTGACCACCTTAAATACCTTTTCTCATGATTGGTCACACCTGTCTATGAAGTTCAAGGCTTAAAGAGCTAATCCAACCAATTTGGTGTTGCAAGTAATCAGCATTGAGCAGTGACATGCATTCAAATCAGCAAAATTACAAGGGTACCCAAACTTTTGCACAGCCAGTTTTTCACATTTGATTTAATTTCATACAACTAAATACTGCTTCACTAAAAATCTTTGATCGGAAAACACCCCAGTACTCAGATGTTCCTAGGAAATGAAAGTCATACCACTGTTATCTTTTTTGTTGAAAGGAGAGTAAATTATTATGCAGGCTGAGAGGGTTACCCAAACTTTTTCATATGACTGTATATTCAATGCAATACAATACGACTGATTTTTTTATAGCCCAAAATCACACAAGGAGTGCCACAATCGGCTTTAACATTCCCTGCCTTTTGACAGCCCTCCCCAACCTTGACTCTCTAAGAAGACAAGGGAAAACTCCCAAAAAAAAAACCTTGTAGGGAAATAAAAATGGAAGAAACCTTGGGAAATGCAGTTCAAAGAGAGCTCCCTTTTCAAGTTGATTGGGCGTGCAGTGGTTGTCAAAAAAAGGGAGTAAATATAACACAATACACAGAACAGAACACAAGTAATCCTCAATATAACAGTGCAATAGAAATATTACAATTACAGAGCAGAATTCAACAGTAGATGATATCACATAATAGGAATCAGATTTTAAATATACCATATATACTCGTGGATAAGTTCTTCCACGGATAAGTCAGGACTTGATTTTACCATATAATTTCTGGTATTTTATAATGTCGGTCGTATAATTCGAAAGCGGAAAACTCACGGTATTGGTCCAAGAGATTATGGTATGCTAACGCCCACCTGAGAGAGTAACCACAGAGCACCCTGCCTTTTTTTATGTATTGTGCCTACTTGACCACACGGTAATACCAGAACTATTCTGATGTGATGTTTGCACTGATTTGTGTTTTTTTGTATCTTACACCCTCATACACCTTTATCGTATGAGCATCCCTTATTTACGATGGAGTGTTCGTTCACAAGAAAATATGAAGCAGGTTTTAAATTAAACGTCATTGAAGTAGCGAAAGAAATTGGTAACTGCGCTGCTGCAACAAAATTCGATACATCTGAGAAACTGGTGTGAGATTGGAGGAGGCAAGAAGATGTAAAAAAAAATGTGTCACATTTTTTAATGGAATTGAAATGGGATGTACAGCAAGCTCATATACCATATACTGTATACTCACGTATAAGTCGGACCGACTTATACGTGAGTATATAGTATATGGTATATGAGCTTGCTGTACATCCCATTCCAATACAATGGACATTAATATGGAGTTGCCTCCATTTTGTAACTGTAACAGCCTCCACACTTCTGGAAAGGCCTTCCTGAAGATTTTGAAGTCTGTCTGTAGAAACTTGTGTCCAATCATCTAAAAGAGCACTTGTGAGGTCAGGTGATGATGCCAAAAAGTTGGAAGTGCACAATTGTCTAAAATGTTTGTGCATGCTGAAGCACTGGAACCAAGAGGTCTTCCATACCTGAAAAACACAACCATTGTCCCTTCTCCACCAAACTTTACAGTAGGCACTATGCAGTCTAGAAGGTAGTGTTCTCCTTGCATCTGCCAAACCTACATTCATCCATCAGAATGTGGGACAATAAAGAGTGATTCCTTATTCCAGAGATAATGCTTTCACTACTCCAGATTTTTTAACAGCGGTGTGCTTTACAACACTCTTGCCAATGCTTGGCATTGCATATAGTGATCTTAGGGTTGCGTGCCATGGAAATCCATTTCATGAAGCTCCTAATACACAGGTCTTGTGCTGGTGTTGCTTCCAGAGGCCATTTGAAATTCTGTTGTGAGCGATGGAACAGAGGACAACCAATTTATACACACTACTGTATATGCTCCAGGACTTGATGGTCCTGCTTTGTGAGTTTGTATGGTCTACCACTTCATGACTGAGCTGTTGTTGCACTTAGATACTTCCACTTCACAATAATCGCACGTACAATTACTATCAGGGCAGAAATTTGAAGTATTGACTGGGGGCAAAGGTGATGTCCTATGAGAGTACCACACTTAAAGTCACTGAGTTCTTCAGTACGACCCATTCTACTACCAGTGTTTGTTAGCGAAGATTGCATGGCTTTTATGCTTGATTTTATGCACTTGTTAACTAATGCAACTGAAACACCTGAACTAAATAATCTGGAGGAGTGTCCACATAATTTTGGCTATACAGTGTAATGACAATAAAGATCTATCTATCTATCTGTTTTCAGCTGAAAACATTTTTCAAAGCACCGCCCAATGAAACAGCTATATATGAGTGAAAGAAGCTTTAAAATGGTAGTTCACTAATGACCTGCAAAGACAGAAAAGGTAAACAAATTCATATATTTTAACCAGAATGTTGGAATTCATCATCTATTCATCCATTCATTACCAAATAAGACTAATCCAGTTCAGGACTGTAGGAGCCAGAGCCTTTCCCAGCAGCACTGGGTGCAAGGAAGAATCCAACCCTGGACAGAGTATCTGTTGAGCAAATAGCACTCTGTATAAATGTATGTTATATATCTTTGCCTTAAATGATTAGGGAAGTATGGTGTGGTCTGATGTTTTGTTCATTTGCCTGATAGATCCAGAATACTGTAAAGGCTTGTATATTCTTCCACTACTTACAAAGCTTTTTCTCTGGATATTCCAGTCTACCACCAATATCTAAAAGGGATACAAATAAGGTTAATTTTTCAATGTTAATTATTGTGGTGAGAGATTGTGGAGGTGCAACTGGTAATGAGCTATTGCAGTGTCTTACAAAATAAACAGTGTCCTTTTAAAGCTGCTCCAGGCTAGGGTTTTCATACCTAAGAGCATTAAAACCAATAATGAAGCATATTGATCCTTGATTAAAATTATTAACTTTCTCCTGGGTTGATTCCTGCCATGTGTTTGCCAATCATGAGTATCCAAAGAGAATCTGCTGAACCGCAGCAGAGACAGAGCCCATCTGCTTTTTTAAATCTAGCCAACCTCGCCACATTGCCTCCTGACAAAAAGGGAATCTAGAGAGTTAACTAGAAGAAGTGTTCTCACCAAAACCGTGAACCTATAACTGTAAATGAAATTGGGAAGGAGAATGCTAAGTGATGTGAACCAGAAAACTGAAAATACTAAGAACGTAAAGACTGAAGTCATTTGAGGAATGATTCTGTAATCCTAGACATTGCACACCATTCTTTGTAGGGTTAAAAAGCAAAGTATCCATGATGTGGCACATAGGGCCTTCTGGGAGACAGTCCCTGGGCAAAAGTGCAGCATGTTCCTACCACCAAAGTCACAAAATGCCATAACTATAAAATGTCAAAGTGACACACCTGAAATCAAACAAGAACTGCTTTTATACTGAATCATAACTAAATTATTAATAATCAGCAGACATGTATGTTTGTATAACTGACTCACACAGTTACCTTTTCTACAGCTCCATCCATCCCTGGCATACTAAAAACTTTCTACCTCTTTAAAAGTTCCTTAGACTCTGCCTCTCTGGAGTGATGAGATTGACTTTTGCCATGAAGTGCACCTTCCACCAGAGAGTAAATTGAAAGGGAAAACAAGCAGAAATGAGGATTATCCATAGGATTATACAATCTGGCAATCTAGAAAAACATTAGATTATGGTTGCTGCTTCTGTATATTATCGAATTTATACTTAAAAAAGTGTCAACCAAAAATGTATGAAAAAAATTCCTTACAAGTTAATAAGAAGATATGAATATTTTACTTTAGATAGACTGAGTATGTATTATTATTATTATTATTGCATTAATGGAGCACCTATGAAGCTCACACATATCACTAGCAAAAGTCTCATCTAACGTTTGTAGCTCATTACGAAAAACCACTGAGAATCTGATGGCTTGAAAAGACAAACTGAGGGTTCTAATTTGTGCCAACAGATTTACAATGGAGCTTGGTTGAGGGAATAAAATAAACCGACTTTTATTAATTACTGTCATTAGCTTTTCATTATAAAGCCATGATTTAGAGCAAACATTCAACAAATAAACTAATTATAGTACTGGATTAGTTTAACTATAGGTGTAGCTTGCCTTCTTGTTTTCAACACCAACTTATATATAAACAAATACTTCAGAATTGCCTGTGAATTAATAATGAAATGGAATCGTTAGGTTTTCAGACTGACAACTGAAGTATTAGGTATCTTTAATATTTCATGAGCTTTGGACAAAATCTGATAACAAAGCTGTCAAAAGCTGAGCACTGACCCATTCAAAACTCCAGGGAGCTGACCTTTAGAGGAAGCTGTTCTGAAAAGGGTTGAAGCCCCGGCGACTATTATTTGAAGTAATGTTGGCCATAACATATGAAAGTCTAATTTAAAGTTCAATCTTAAATATTCCCCAAGGTGAATAAGTAAACATGTCTAATATGTTGAAAACTGCCCCTACTGGCTATCTTTTAAGTAAACTTCCATTGTTCTTTAACATTAAAGCTAATTTATGTGTCTTGTGGAGGGTAAAATAAAGTTATTGGAATTATAGAAAGAAAAAAAATAAAAACTACAGTTCTTTAGACATTTATTTCATGGCAATGAAACCTCCCTAGAAGCAGAGAATCAAAACCAAAAGACTCATTCTGATAGATAGATAGATAGATAGATAGATAGATAGATAGATAGATAGATAGATAGATAGATAGATATTTTATTTGTCCCCAGTAGGGAATTAAGACATTTACAGAAGCTTTAGGAAAATAGAAATATAATAACAGATCACAAAAAAACGGGGAGAGCCCGTTGTCTGCACTGTAACCCAAGTTAAGCCCTCATATAGCAAAAACAAAAGAAAAACATGAAATTAAATGAACATGAAATGAGCACTAATTTAACCACGGCCTTTTGGATTTAGAGAAGCTCAGTAAATGATCATATTATAGATACAGTACAGCGCATAAATTTACTAAATCCACAAAGCAAACCACATTTATAATAATGTTTCGAGCTTTGCAATAGCACCCCAATTGAATACATTGTAGAATGCTGCATAAAATAATTCTGTGAACTTTTTACATTTGATGTAGTTTTACCAGTTACACACATCCACACTAACAAAATGGCAAATCAATCTATTATACACATCTTTTGGAATGTGTGAGGAAACTCACGCAGAAGGAGAAAACACACGTGGGTGCGGGCAAGACCAATTGAATTAATAAAATATCCAAATTATATATGAAGATAAATATGGTGCTTTCTAAAGGAAAAAGAAGCAGGCTTTGCCAGAGAAATGACTAACTAATTAATTGCAGTTTTAAAGCCTATCATTATCTTGATTTAATTATAAGGTGTTAAATTTTAATAGCAACAGAAAAATGGAAACATAATATAGTAATAGCCCCAATTAATGGCATGTACATTATTCATTGCACATGATGACAAGCTGCACCACAAAAAAGAATGTCTAGATCATCATAAAAGAGTATGTTATACTTTATACAGTATGCTGTTTAAAGTGTAATTTTGGAAGCTTCCTGCTTAAATTACATAATGCCCATGTGCATACTTTACACAATGAACTGGTAGGTGCCAAATAATAAAAGCAGCAAAATCCCAGCTACAAACATCCAGATACATCCCAGGCCACCACAGTGTATTTTATCAGGAGAGACTGAGGAAAAATATCCTGTTAATACGGATACTGTAGTGCTGGAATCCCTGCTGAGACAAATACTGCAGGTTAATCAAACAGCTTTGAACAAAGATATTAACCCTGAAAGACAGAATTTATATACACCGATGTGATAGGTAATAATGCTGGTTCACAAATACAGCCCAGCCATTGTCTGTATTAAATGTTCACATCCTCCCTGTGTCTCTATGTTTTCTCCCTAGGTATTCTGATTTTCTCTCACATCCCAAAAAGGTGCTGGTTACTTTAACTGCTATTTCCAAATTGACACCTGTGTGAGTCCAAGGGTGGTTATGTGTGTGTAAGGCAACTCCGTGATCTACTGGCACACTGTCCAGAACTGTTTCCTGCCTTATTCCCAGTATTGATAGTTTACCATGAAGACACTGGAGAAATAGCTGCTATAGTAAAATAGTCATTCACAACATTAATAATGTGTTGGCTTTATTTTTATTTTAATTTAACCATACCTTGATAAAAAAGTGTCACCTCCTTATATATATAGTGTTTAGATGTCAGATGTTTAGATGGAGCCTTCATTATAACAGCTGGATATCCATGTTACACATAATTATTACCTGACATAAACTATACCTTCTTTAGTTGACAATACTTTGCATTTATAGTAACTGCTGCTGCATTTATCTGGACCCCACTGTTTGTGGTTGAATTTCAGTATAAAACATCTCAAACATGTTGAAAGCCCACTGGATAGCGTTCTCTGTTTAAAATGTAGGTAATAACTTTGACTCATTAAGTAAGGCTTTTCAGGGCAGTTGATGCTATATGAGTGAATATACAAAGCAGGAGAACGCAAATTCTCACTTTGAATGAAAAGAAGGTGTTGTGATGTGAAATTTTGCATACAGGTTGATAAATATTTTGTATGTCTTTATTTGTAACTTAGGCAAAGCAATGTAATATTAGTGTTACATTAGTGAGAAGTATTCATGTTGTCCCCCCCCCACCACCCCCCAGGAAAGTGAGACAGAGTTAAGACAGAGTTAAAGTGAGACAGAGTTAAGGGAAGTGCCTCAAACAAGTTTGGCAAATGTTTCTCTGAAGTCTCTCAACCCCCATAAGAAAGCCAGGCTGCCTAACTGCAAGCTTTACCTTAACATATGGTTTTGGGGGCAGGTGTGAAGGTGTTCTATCCCCCCACTGGTCTGAAGTATGGCTGTTTGGAATTGGCTTGTATCAGAAGCTTTTAAGTACTATGACGCCCTATTGGCTCTAGGGGTTGGACAAAAATCCTACAAATTTGCTTGCTTTACCCCTCCCTCTCTTTCTTACCAAACTGATGAAAGAACATCTTACACCATGAACTGAAAAGGACAAGACAATGAGGAGCACAGCTGGGCAGTCATATTGAGAAGCGCATGCAGCCTGTTCTGAAGAAAGCTGACCACCAATGATGCTTTAACTTGAGACATTTTAAGTAACTAAGAAGTCTGTGTGCCGCCTGAAACTACACATCACCATTTATCTGGTTGTATGGTTGCCAATATTCAAATGTACTTTGTATATTGTTATTATTTATGAATATTATCAATAATACATTGTTTACATTGTAACTTAACTCCTGCTTACTACACCTAATTGCCTGAGGTTATAGATGTAGAAGGGAAGGTGAGGAGAAGTTATATACTATAATACCTTATAAACAGTGGTAAGTCTGTTAGATCTGAGGCATTCTGACAAAGGCTACATATGAATAATACAAAAGGGGAAAGTAGAGTAAAATATTGCTCTACCAAGACAAAACAGAAGGTTTAAACTTTTCTTAATACTTTTGTATAAAAATCCAGATTATGTTAAAAATAATATATCACTCAAAACATGAAAAACCATTAAATCAACACATGATTATGTATATAGTGTATATCAATATCCTATAAGGGTAGCACAGAAAGAAAGAGGTGACTCAAGGACTTTAATGAAAAATACAAGGGTATTAAAATTTGAATTACAGTTATTGCTTAAAGGGAATGGCAGAATAGATGCTAGTTATGTGAAAAATTTGTAGAAAAGATTAATTTAAATTTATGTAATGGTCACATGCAAAATAGTATGCTAATACTGGGCCATATTATTATACATATTAATACACTTAATTTAACGGTGTGCTACTGCAATTTTTCTTTCAATTTCCCTGTGCACTTAACATAAATACAATATTAGATCTATTTCATAAACCCATTTTTCCAGTTCAATGCTGCAGGCAAAAGAGGACTATTATTATTAACAACTGATATTATGAAGTGCAAGGCATGAACCAACACTAGTGACATTTAAAGATAACTTGTGTAATATTGATTCATTGTAATCCTCCACACTTGACATGCTCTGCATACTTAAGTGTGTTCAGGGATAATCTGAATATTCTTGGCATTATATACTGCTTAAAAAAAATTAAAGGAACACTTTTTAATCAGAGTATAGCATCAAGTCAATGAAAGTTCTGGGCTATTGATCTGGTCAGTTAAGTAGCAGAGGGGTTGTTAATCAGTTTCAGCCGCTTTGGTGTTAATTAAATTAATAACAGGTGCACTTGAGGGGCAACAATGAGACAGACCCACAAAACAAGAATGGCTTAAGAGGTGGAGGCCACTGACATTTTTCCCCCTCCTCATCTTTTCGGACTGTTTCTTCACTAGTTTTGCATTTGGCTACAGTCAGGTAGCATGAGGCGATACCTGGACCAACTTCTCCAGGATGGCACATCAATACGTCCCGTTGCCAGAAGGTTTGCTGTGTCTACCAGCACAGTCTCAAGGGCATGGAGGAGATTCCAGGAGACAGGCAGTTACTCTTGGAGAGCTGGACAGGACCATAGAAGGTCCTTAACCCATCACCAGGTCCGATATCTGCTCCTTTGGGCAAGGAGGAACAGGATAAGCACTGCCAAAGCCCTACAAAATGACCTCCAGCAGGCCACGGGTGTGAATGTCTCTGGTCAAACAATCAGAAACAGACTTCATGAAGGTGGCCTGAGGGCCCGAGGTCCTGAGGGCTCACTGCCCAGCACTGTGGAGCTCGATTGGCATTTGTCATAGAATACCAGAATTGGCAGGTCCACCACTGGCGGGTGCCCTGTGCTTTTCACAGATGAGAGCAGGTTCACCCTGAGCACATGTGACAGACGTGAAAAGGTCTGGAGAAGCATGACCAGTTTGGTGGTAGGTCAGTGATGGTCTGGGGAGGCATATCCATGGAGGGACACACAGACCTCTACACGCTAGACAACGGCACCTTGACTGCCATTAGGTATCGGGATGAAATCCTTGGACCATTGTCAGACCCTGTGGGTGCAGTGGGTCCTGGGTCCCTCCTGGTGCATGACATTGTCTCATGTGGCGAGAGTATGCAGGCAGTTCCTGGAGGATGAAGGTATTGATACCATTGACTGGCCCCCACACTCACTCGCCTGACCTAACTCCAATAGAACACCTCTGGGACATTATGTTTTCAGTCCATCCGATGCCGCCAGGTTGCACCTCAGCCTGACCAGGAGCTCAGTGATGCTTTGGTCCAGATCTGGGAGGAGATCCCCAAGGACAACATCAGGCATCTCATTAGGAGCATGCCCTGACATTGTCAGGCATACATACAAACATGTGGGGGCCATACAAACTACCGAGTACGATTTGGAGTTGCAATTTTTTCACTTTGATTTTTGGGGTGTCTTTAAATTCAGCCCTCTGTAGGTTGATAATTTTCATTTCCATCAAATGATGTGGCATCCTTTCATTTGTAACACATTACCAAGTCCATATTAGTAGAGATATCCAGCAGGATTTTTTTTCCCATTGAGATCTGAAGTGTTTTCAAAGTGTTCCTTTAATTTTTTGAGCAGTCCCCCCAAAAAGTGATGCCAAGTTAAATGTAGGTTGAGTGACGGATCTCTGTTTCACTCTCCTGACACCAGAAATATGAAGAAATCTGTACAATTTACATAATGAGGATCGGAAACTAGTGAAAAGTCTACATTAACACTTTCTCTGTTGTGGTACATATGTGGCCAAAGACTTACTTTCACAAATAACCCAGACATAATTTTTAAAAATAAACAAAATAATATAAATTATTTATAGCATAAGAATAATAGAAGATAGACACACCGTATACAAGTATATACAGATATATATGTATATAATATATATATACGTAGACAAAAGACAATAGCGAACAGCACAAAGCATAAAATTACAAAAGCTTAGTTGACTTTTTTTGAGTTGACTGAGGTTTTCATAGCAAGGAATAGAGGTCTTGGCATTGAATTCTTGGGTGCACATAAGACCATCCTTTCAGGTTGACCATTGGTGCTCAAGGTGGCCAGTCCTTGAGTTACGGGCCTTTGCTCAAAGTTAGGTGACCAGCTTGTACCTGTGAGAACTACCCTAGACTGCTACTAGGTCTTTGATAAGGGGGAGCCTGTTAGGCAAAGTAAGACTTTTCAGTGGGCAATCCAAGCAGGTTTTTAAACCATACTTGTGTTTTATCCATAGCAAAACCTGGATGATGCCAGTTTGCTCCTACAAGTCTTTAAATGCCTTTTATATATTTTAGAAAGCTTTTTGAAAAAGTTAGAAAACAGTGCTAAGTATAATATGCTACAACATCCCTCAGAGTAATAATGGTAGTTAGTAATTTATTAAATAAACTCTGATTAAGTCAGATTGTAATTTTGAAATGGTGCAGGAGTGAGAGTGCCATTGATTACTTGTCACTGACTTGTGGATTTACATATACAGTAAGTGTTCAATTAAGCAGTCAACCACTTCCAGGGAAAAAAGAGACTTTAGCTTAGGCCTTTTAAAGACAATTTTGGGTATTTAATTGCTTCTCACTGCTTGAACAAGTTAGTTTCATGTTTTCTTTTGAAAGCAATAACAAAGAAACACTTAAGTGACAACTGCCAATTTCTTCATTGCTGTTTGCAAGAAACTATAAAGTATATTTTGTGGCAGATTAAAAGATCGCTAGTTTGACAGTTAAAAGAATTCACTGAAACAGACTGAGTGAAAACATTTCATCCAAACTATTTAGTGGAAATGACTGGCAGACACTAAAAATAACTGTGTTTTAAGTTAACTTCCTAATGTTACATATAGTTAACAAATTTTATAGGCATTTCAAAGCTCATGTGAAAATAGCTTTTTAGTTCATGTCTTTGCCATATGCCTCCATGCTGGATACTTTCCTATATTATATACAAAGTTAATAGATTGTTTATTTTAATTAAACTTGTTCTCTTTTTTTGTTTTTTAGAAGTCTTTTACGTATTTATTTTATTACTAAGATAAATATACATTATTATCCATTTAAGTCAAAAGAACACCAGTCCAAATATGAAACAAAAGCATTCAAATGTACAAATATGGCAATTTCAAAGCAGAGCATGTTTCTGCATATTAATTCATTTCTTGATATTACCAACATTGTCATAGTATTTCCACAAAGATGTATTTGATTTCTGATCACCACTTAGTTTTCATTTACTTAAACTAAAAAGGTTCCACTCCTTAAATGTCTCCTCATTGCTCTTATTTTTTTAGTTCCAGGTAATGGCCTAGTCGCTCTTCTCTGAACCTTCTCTGGCACTGCTATGTGTTTTTTGTAGTATGGACACCAAACAATACCCAGTACTCCAGATGAGGCCTCACTGGTATGCTATATAACTTAAGCATAACCTCCATTGATGTGTAGTCCACACATTGTGATATATATAACCTAATGTTCTACTAGCTTGCTTGATTAGATGTAGATAGTGAAGAGTCCACTATGGCTGCTAGATACTTCTCATAAGGGGTACTTTCAAGTTTCAGACCTCCCATTGTGTATTTAAATCTAACTTTTCTACTTCTTGCATGTAATATCCTACATTTACTTACATAAAACTGCTTCTGCCACACATCTATCTAAGCCTGTATGCTCTTCAAGTACTTCTGAAACAATTTGACTATTTCTACAATCTCAGCCTTTCAACCAAGATGTTAACTTTTCCAACATATTGCTTTTATTCTTGTCCAGATCATTTATGTGGATTACTGACAGAAAGTGAAGCATTGTGATTAAGGACTGTACACCCTCACTACTACCAATATGTACAACTCCTTTGCACAGGCTATTCCTTCTTCTCGTCCGTTTATGTATATTAAAAAACAGCAGCAGTAGCTCCAGAACTGATCCCTGAGGGACACCACTTTTAACATCACCTAATTCTGAAAAAGTTCACATCATCAAAACCCTTTGTGTCCAGTGTTTGAGCCAATTCTGTACACACCTCACACCATCCATCCATCCATCCATCCATTGTCTCCCGCTTATCCGAGGTCGGGTCGCGGGGGCAGCAGCTTGAGCAGAGATGCCCAGACTTCCCTCTCCCCGGCCACTTCTTCTAGCTCTTCCGGGAGAATCCCAAGGCGTTCCCAGGCCAGTCGAGAGACATAGTCCCTCCAGCGTGTCCTGGGTCTTCCCCGGGGCCTCCTCCCGGTTGGACGTGCCCGGAACACCTCACCAGGGAGGCGTCCAGGAGGCATCCTGATCAGATGCCCGAGCCACCTCATCTGACTCCTCTCGATGCGGAGGAGCAGCGGCTCTACTCTGAGCCCCTCCCGGATGACTGAGCTTCTCACCCTATCTTTAAGGGAAAGCCCAGACACCCTGCGGAGGAAACTCATTTCAGCCGCTTGTATTCGCGATCTCGTTCTTTCGGTCACTACCCATAGCTCATGACCATAGGTGAGGGTAGGAACATAGATCGACTGGTAAATTGAGAGCTTCGCCTTGCGGCTCAGCTCCTTTTTCACCACGACAGACCGATGCAATGCCCGCATTACTGCGGATGCCGCACCGATCCGCCTGTCGATCTCACGCTCCATTCTTCCCTCACTCGTGAACAAGACCCCGAGATACTTGAACTCCTCCACTTGGGGCAGGATCTCGCTACCAACCCTGAGAGGGCACTCCACCCTTTTCCGGCTGAGGACCATGGTCTCGGATTTGGAGGTGCTGATTCTCATCCCAGCCGCTTCACACTCGGCTGTGAACCGATCCAGAGAGAGCTGAAGATCACGGCCTGATGAAGCAAACAGGACAACATCATCTGCAAAAAGCAGTGACCCAATCCTGAGCCCACCAAACCGGACCCCCTCAACACCCTGGCTGCGCCTAGAAATTCTGTCCATAAAAGTTACACCTCACACCGTACATTGAATTTGCACTTCTTTCAGATTGAAATATTACCTACTATAAGAACCTATACACATTTACGTACCTTTTAGCTAGTTTACTACTTCATGGTAATTTCTAGATTTTTCAGTCACAAAGGGCTTCAAATTAACTCCACTGTGCCGATGCATGACATGTTAGTGTTGCTGATATGAAGACTCAATAAGAATGACAACTATCATGCTTCCCTTTGAGGTTCTAAAAACCTGTAATAAATTGTACTTCAAAATTTGATTGGTTGTTTTACATATAACTGTGAAATACATAATGCATGTTTATTGAAACTGAGGTTTTGCCTGTTGAGTTGGAAAGTTTCAAGACTTTTTCTTCATGTGTAGGGCAATGGTAAGCCATTCAGGGAAGATGCAGTAGGACAGATAAATCGTATGACAAAATTTATCAAAAGGTTGAGACATGCTGAACATATCCTTTAAAAAATGCCAAATGACTGATGCAACACTTACAGTTTAACTAGTGTTGAAAAAGTGATGCGATGCCCGGTTCCCAATTTCTTTTTTGGTTTTTCTATGAAAATGACACGGCAGCATTGTGTGACCAAAAAAAATTCTCATGAATGCCATCAGAAGCAGAGTGTCTCTCAGTTCAGTTATTGTAAATGTATAGAAACTATAAAACTTAAATTATAAGAAATTAATTTTCCTAGGGATTAAATATCCCAATAAAAAGACAGTTGTTTTGTGGTCATACACATGCACATCACAGTAAAATGATACAAATCCTTGTACAAAAGCAGAATTAAGCCTAGGAAATGCTTATTTTGGCATTGCAGAAGTCTGACAAGTAGTTTTTACCACATACTAACAAGTTGCTTAAATTAAACGAACATGGGGAGGTATTCATGTCTCTGTTTTCTTGTACCTGTATCATTTCACTCAGGGCCCCAAAAAGCTAAACCTGTAGCAGAAATTAAAGGTACAAGGCCTCAATAGTAGTTCATGACTAGGGAGCGTTTATTCAACCTAATCTCAGGTGCATAATATGCAGCTGCTACAGTAATGTTGGATTGGTTCTAAAATGTTAACTGTGGTATCGATAGCAGCTTTTGGACCTCAGTACCAAAATGGTACTGAAGCAAATAATGAATAATACCCTGCCACCACCCCACCTCCTTCACTCCCCCTCCAAAGCATGTGTGCCTCTCAAATACAGTAAGATGAGCTACACAAATCATGAATTGCAGACAGGCAGAGGATTGGTGTCCCCCTTACCATCTCCAATGCATTAAAATAAATACAGCATATACTGTACATTCGAATTGCTGGGGACTTGTTTTAGCTGGAAACTAAAAAATCGATAAACTTTCTCCTTGGAGTTCAGGTCACGCTAGTTAATAACTAATTAAAGTAACAGTTAGTTCCGGTACTGAAAAATGAATCAAATGCTGGTACTGTACCATTTTAAAAATCGGGGTTTTCTGTACTTTTTCAGTACCGTTATACCACGCTGCCCTATCCTGGCAGGTAGAGGATTGGTGTCCCCCTTACCATCTCCAATGCATTTAAATAAATACAGTATATGGGAAATGAGCCAAAGTTCAGCCTCGGTGAGATGGCAATGCAGTCCACTGTGCCACTACTAGGTAACTTCTATTAAGGCAACTTTCATTTAAAATGTAACATTTGCTTTCCGCTTCATCTGTAACAGAACTGAGGCATTTAGACTTCTTAGACCTTTTTACAGCTAATACTGTTATTTTAACTTGTATACCTTCAAAGATTAAGAAGTCATATCTTTTAATAAGATAAAAATCCATCTAGCATTCGTTTCTGGTAAGAATTTAATCAATTATGTGACATGTACTAGGTTGTGTCGATTGGGTAGAAATGAGATAAATGCAGGCTAAATAGGAGAGTTATACACTGCTATGCATACTGATGTATGACTATTGGCAGCTGCAGAGTTATTCATGTTCACCTCTTCGATAATTACATATGAAAGGTTATTTGTAATCTAATAGTGCCTGAAAGTATTTTCCAAAGCATATGGGAAGATTATATATTTTTTTAAGTCATACCATAAATATCTTTGTCTTATGTTACATGCTGTAAATAAGAACTTTAATGCATGTTGCATTTTTTTTTCTCCACATGGTCATAACTTTAAAATGTCTTATAAATTCAAAGCTATTACATGAAATAAAATGCATGCAGAAAAATAAATTGGCTCCTAGACGGAGGAAAAAGGATAAAGACTTGTATATACATCCATCCATCCATTTTCCAACCCGCTGAATCCGAACACAGGGTCACGGGGGTCTGCTGGAGCCAATCCCAGTCAACACAGGGCACAAGGCAGGAAACAATCCTGTACAGGGTGCCAACCCACCGCAGGACACACACAAACCCACACACCAAGCACACACTAGGGCCAATGTAGAATCGCCAATCCACCTAACCTGCATGTCTTTGGACTGTGGGAGGAAACCGGAGCCCCTGGAGGAAACCCACGCAGACACGGGGAGAACATGCAAACTCCACACAGGGAGGACCCGGGAATCGAACCCAGGTCCCCAGATCTCCCAACTGCGAGGCAGCAGCGCTACTCACTGCGCCACCGTGCCGCCTTGTATATACAGTATATAATTAAAGTTGTACTTGAAACTGTAAAAATGACCACAGCCATACACTGGCATCAAAAAGTTTAGAAAAACACAGTATCGAGTCGGTCATGGGGTGAGAGGATCAGTACTGACAACATATTGATGGGCATCAGTCCATCATGGAGTACACCGAATTGCACTTGCTCAAAAGTTGCCAGTTACACTGACTATATCCTTGAAGACTATCAGAGCAGGCTGCAAGAATCCCATGCAAGCATGAAAACTCAACCAAGGTGCTTCTGTGTGAGAGTGGTTAAATTTAAACACGGATTAAGAAAAGGCACTATTCACTTGGTTTTATCAAACAAATATTTCTCAAGGTAGACCAAATGTTATTCTATATTTCCTTGCTATTACATTTCAAGAGAGTCTAGACTTTTTTTATATGTAATTGAAATGGGGAGAACATGGTTGCATTCTCTTTGTAAGATTTATTTATCTTTATATATAATACGCTACCATGGCTGTTCGTTTGCCTGTCCAGGATTTTAAATCACCTGTAGCTTGCAAACCATTTGACCTATTGACCTGAAATTTGGTACACATATACTACGTGATGTCTAATATCTGCTTTTGGAGTGATGATTGACCTGCATGGTTATTCCTCTTTTTATTTTTATTTTATTTTATTGTAGAATCAACTCTTGGCAGTGGCCAGCAGGCCGGCCGTATGGCACATGCGTACGGGCGCCATTCTCATCCCTACCACTTTCGCCGCCACTTCCCCTACCTCTTCATATTTTAAATCATTCTTGAGGCAGATTGAAGACTTAGGTGCCAACTTAAGTGAAAAATGTAATTTAATTTAAGAAAAAGTAATTGCAACACAAACACTGACTTAATCAGTTGTAAAGCAAAAAGATGCTGACGAAAGAAGAGAAGAAGCGGGCCACTAGGGTGGAGAAAAGAAGAGCTGCTCAGAGCAAAAATCAACCTCTGAGCAAACAAATGCTAAATGTACAGAGAAAGAATATGAAAACTATGAATGCTCAAGTCAAGTGTATTCACTGCACATTATCACGCAGTGTGCCGTTACTGGTTTAATTAAATTTGGAGAATGTGGGAAACAAATATATATATATATTTTTTAATTCAATGTGTTTAATTAAATAATAGCATAACAAATCCACTAAATACAATTCAGAGTTAAGGTGGTGCTTGGTAACGTCCCTGTAGCACAGCACATCAGGCAGGAAACACCACTAGTCAGGATTACTGGGCCATAAATAATACTTTCTATAGGCACAGTTTATCAGTCTTTAGCAAAATATGGCACACAATAAAAACAATGATCACACAGAAAATATGTAAGATGATGTATGTCTTCTTCTTCTGGTTTTGGCTGCTCCTGTTAGGGGTTGCCACAGCGGATCAACTTTTTCCATATCTTTCTGTCCTCAACATCTTGCTCTGTTACACCCATCACCTGCATGTCCTCTCTCACCACATCCATAAACCTCCTCTTAGGTCTTCCTCTTTTCCTCTTGCCTGGCAGTTCTATCCTTAACATCCTTTTCCCAATATACCCAAGCATCTCTCCTCTGCACATGTCCAAACCAATGCAATCTCGCCTCTCTGATTTTGTCTCCAAACCATGCAACCTGAGCCGACCCTCTAATATACTCATTTCTAATCCTATCCATCCTCATCACACCCAATGCAAATCTTAGCATCTTTAATTCTGTCGCCTCCAGCTCTGTCTCCCGTTTTTTTGGCAATGCCACCATCTCCAACCTATATTAAATAGTTGGTCTCACTACCATCCAGTAAAGTATAAATCACATTTGTCACTTCCATATTCAGCGTTTGCTCACTGTGTGACCATGAGCAAGATCGTAATTGCTTCAGCTAGAAAATATTAAAACAATTATCCCAAGCACTAAGTTGCTTTGGATGAAACAGCATAATGTTTCGGACAAAGACACATTTTTCCTTGATTTACCTCTCTTTTCCATATTTTAAAATTATAAATCATACAATTCAGACATGATTAAAGTGCACATTGCAGACTTTCATCTAATAGTATTTGCATACATTTCGGTCACGCCACATTGAAAAGGCAACAGTTCTTATACATGGTCCACCGAATTCTGGGCACCATAATGTTTGGGACTATTGGTATCACAGGTGTTTTTGATTACTCAGGTGGGTTTCATTGCTTCATTACAACAGGAATAAGATACCTTAGCTTGCTTCTATGCTTTGGACCACCTAGTTTCCATTGTTCAACATGAAGACAAGAGCTGTGCTAATGAAAGTCAAAGAAACCATTATGAGGCTGAAAAACAATTATAAAACCACTAGACATCGGTAAAACCTTAGGATTACTTACATCTACTGTCTGGAATATCATTAAGAAGAAAGAATGTACTGATGAGCTCTGTAATCGCAAAGGGACTGCTAGGCCAAAGAAGCCCTCCACTGCTGATGACAGAAGAATGCTCACTATGGTAAAGATAAAGACCCAAACGCCTGTCTGAAAGATCAGAAACAGTCTTCAGGAGGCAGATGTGGATGTGTCAGAGACTACTATCCACAGAAGACTTCATGAACAGAAATACAGAGGCCACACAGCAAGATGCAAACCACTAGTTAGCCACAAAAAGAGGATGGCCAGATTACAGTTTGTAAAAAAGGACTTAAAGAGCCTTGCAGAATTCTGCAAAAAAGGTGTTTGGGACAGGCAAGAAAAAGATGAACCTGCATCAGAGTGATGGCAAGAGCAAAGTGTGGAGACGAAAAGGAACTGCCCAAGATCTCATCTGTTAAACATGATGGTGGGGGTTTTATGGCTTGGGCATGTATGGCTGCCACAGGTAGTGGCACACTTCTCTTCATTGATGATATAACTGCTTGTGGCAGTCACACAATGAATTCTGCGGTGTATACAAACATCTTACCTGCTGAAGTACCAGTAAATGCCTCCAAGCTTATTGGACGATGCTTCATCCTACAACAGGATAATGATGCCAAACCTACTGCTAAGGCAACACAGGAATTTTTCAAAGCTAAAAAATGGAAAATTCTTAAATGCTAAGTCAGTCAAATTCAAATTGATCATGCCATACATTTACTGACAAGAAATGTAAGGGGATAAGCCCCCAAAACTTAGAAGCTGAAGAGGCTTCATTAGAGGCTTCGCAAAGGCATCATGAGGAAAGATAATCAGCACTTATATATATATATATATATATATACAGTGGTGTGAAAAACTATTTGCCCCCTTCCTGATTTCTTATTCTTTTGCATGTTTGTCACACAAAATGTTTCTGATCATCAAACACATTTAACCATTAGTCAAATATAACACAAGTAAACACAAAATGCAGTTTTTAAATGATGGTTTTTATTATTTAGGGAGAAAAAAAATCCAAACCTACATGGCCCTGTGTGAAAAAGTAATTGCACCCTTGTTAAAAAATAACCTAACTGTGGTGTATCACACCTGAGTTCAATTTCCGTAGCCACCCCCAGGCCTGATTACTGCCACACCTGTTTCAATCAAGAAATCACTTAAATAGGAGCTGCCTGACACAGAGAAGTAGACCAAAAGCACCTCAAAAGCTAGACATCATGCCAAGATCCAAAGAAATTCAGGAACAAATGAGAACAGAAGTAATTGAGATCTATCAGTCTGGTAAAGGTTATAAAGCCATTTCTAAAGCTTTGGGACTCCAGCGAACCACAGTGAGAGCCATTATCCACAAATGGCAAAAACATGGAACAGTGGTGAACCTTCCCAGGAGTGGCCGGCCGACCAAAATTACCCCAAGAGCGCAGAGACGACTCATCCGAGAGGTCACAAAAGACCCCAGGACAACGTCTAAAGAACTGCAGGCCTCACTTGCCTCAATTAAGGTCAGTGTTCACGACTCCACCATAAGAAAGAGACTGGGCAAAAACGGCCTGCATGGCAGATTTCCAAGACGCAAACCACTGTTAAGCAAAAAGAACATTAGGGCTCGTCTCAATTTTGCTAAGAAACATCTCAATGATTGCCAAGACTTTTGGGAAAATACCTTGTGGACTGATGAGACAAAAGTTGAACTTTTTGGAAGGCAAATGTCCCGTTACATCTGGCGTAAAAGGAACACAGCATTTCAGAAAAAGAACATCATACCAACAGTAAAATATGGTGGTGGTAGTGTGATGGTCTGGGGTTGTTTTGCTGCTTCAGGACCTGGAAGGCTTGCTGTGATAGATGGAACCATGAATTCTACTGTCTACCAAAAAATCCTGAAGGAGAATGTCCGGCCATCTGTTCGTCAACTCAAGCTGAAGCGATCTTGGGTGCTGCAACAGGACAATGACCCAAAACACACCAGCAAATCCACCTCTGAATGGCTGAAGAAAAACAAAATGAAGACTTTGGAGTGGCCTAGTCAAAGTCCTGACCTGAATCCAATTGAGATGCTATGGCATGACCTTAAAAAGGCGGTTCATGCTTGAAAACCCTCAAATAAAGCTGAATTACAACAATTTTGCAAAGATGAGTGGGCCAAAATTCCTCCAGAGCGCTGTAAAAGACTCATTGCAAGTTATCGCAAACGCTTGATTGCAGTTATTGCTGCTAAGGGTGGCCCAACCAGTTATTAGGTTCAGGGGGCAATTACTTTTTCACACAGGGCCATGTAGGTTTGGATTTTTTTTTCTCCCTAAATAATAAAAACCACCATTTACAAACTGCATTTTGTGTTTACTTGTGTTATATTTGACTAATGGTTAAATGTGTTTGATGATCAGAAACATTTTGTGTGACAAACATGCAAAAGAATAAGAAATCAGGAAGGGGGCAAATAGTTTTTCACACCACTGTATATATATATACTGTTGTGGCAGATGGCTGGGGGTCCTGCCCAGCTGGGACGCCTGGAGGGTCTGGGAGAGGAGCAATACCTTCCCCAGGCCATGAGAGGACTGCTGCCCTGGTTTGCATGGGGGCCACGGGAGCACAGCTTGGAAGCTCAACCCGGTTGGGGCCCGTGGTCACCGCCAGGGGGCACCCGGATACTTGTGGAGCCCTGGAAGGCAGCGCTTCCACCACACCAGGAAGTGCAGCCAGACCAGGGATGGTGTACACATGGAGTGCTTCTGGGTGCAAGGGCAGTACTTCTGCCACACTGTGGAGTGCTGCTGAAAGTTCGTCATCAAGCACCTGGAGCACATCCAGGGAAGATATAAAAGAGGCCGCCTCACTCCATTCCAGGAGCCGGAGTCGGGTGGATGTGGACAGAGCTTGCCTGGGAAGAGTTGGAGGCGATAGAGAAAAGAAGGAAGTTTAAAGGACTGTGTTGGTGATTATTGCACTGGGGCGCATGTTTGTAAATAGGGGTTGCAATTAAAGCGAGTGTATCTTACGATGTTCTGTGCCTGCCTGTGTGTGTCGGGTTCGAGCTTTCCACACTGTATATATGTGTATGTATATATATATATGATTTAGGTGGGAATCCCATATTCATCCATTTTCAAACCCACTTAATCAAATTCAAAGTCATAGTTTTCAGAAGTTGACATAGCTAACAAACTAGACTATTTGTGATTTGGAATCATCAATTAACATATTCACATTAGGGAATCCATTCCTGGAAGGGTTTATCCAATCCCGGGCTCCCAGGAATGACACAGTGCATGGGCATCTCACATGTGAACTGTTTTAGAGCGAGCGACACTTATTTTTAATAAAACTACTGCAATATGTTGACACCAATAAAAGACTAACCTTAACTACAAGCAGTTCATGCTGTCATATACAGTAAGTACATGTACTGTATCTAGTTAGTTGCAGTAATAAGAGCGTAGAAAACACAACGTGTCAAGCATGCGGTCATACAGGCGAGAGCGCACCTTCGTGCAGAGAACGCCAGCTGCTGAACAAGCACACTCTGTCTCCACTGAAGTAGGCGGCACAGTCATCAGATACTGATACACTTGTTCTAAACAACGCCCGCGCTTGCCGTTGCTCTGAAACAACATGCATCCAGTTTCTTGTCATCATTCTGTGATGGCAAGTTTCTTGGCACAGATAATGTGGATGCAAAGTTGCTGTTCAAAGCTGTTGTCTGATGAAGTGCAAGCTGCAGCAATGGCGCCACCTTAATTATTTTCAACTATAACTTCTGCTATTTCTTGATCGATTTTTACACTTTTACACGCTATATATGCGAGCTTGGCCGTTCCCGTTCACCTGGGAATTCCAGCAGTTTCATTCCCAGGAATGCGAGAATGGGAAACGTCCAGGAATGGATTTCCTAATCCACACTTCCTTAGGATGCGGGAGAAAATCCAGGGTAATGAGTGAAAATTCACACAGACACAGGGGAAAACTGTACAGTCCACCATAACAATGACTTGTACATTTTTTAACTAAAAAACTAACCATTAAGGCACCCAGTATGTTAACAAAAAAGTGAATTATAGCCAAGGAAGTACATAATGTCTCATCTGAGGCAAAATCAACTGTAAAAAGAATTTCACCAATAACACAGAGAGTGCTGTAATTTCCTGAATTATTCGCAGGGCATCTTTATCTTGCAAAAGATAGCCATGGGGGCTTCTTAAATGCTTGCTAGCAAATTGTAAGTACCTTTTAGCAATAGCAAGATTTCTGTTGGTTACTGCGAGTTAATCAGCACAGTGGTATGTTAACTGACAAAAAAGATGACAAATCTTTTTTACTATTATTTGACAGACCCACTTAGAGATACTATACAATACTATTGTAGTTTCAGATAAACTACTTGAAATCTTTCTCACTGTGCACTTTTCATCTAGCTTTAATATCAGTAATAACAGTCAGTAATAACAGTATAATCAAAAAGAAATATTATGCTTACAAAAAGTAAACTGGGCAAAGGTGTTTCATTATTAAATTGTTCTTCTGGAGTTTAAAACTCATTACTCTACAAACACCTAGATAATAAAATGAATGCAGATGTGTCTGCTTCAGTGAGCTCCATCCCTCCTAATCTGTTTAAACAAATTTGTTTTTTGTTTTCTTTTTCTGAATTTCATTTTAGGAGTTTGACTAGGTATTAGAAGACTGTGGCTTGAAATCCCACACTTACTTCACTGTTGCCTGATTTGCATCTGAAAAATAATATTTCTTCCCTATCCTGATCATATTTTGCACAGCAAGTCATGATGCACCTAAAATATAGGTGATTCAGAAATTGTTCAGACCCCTTTACTTTATGAAAAAATGTAAAACTGAAATTTCTCATTTATATAAATATGACCATAAAAAGCAGTCTGTCCCACAAGGTAGCATCTCATTGGACCTGGGCTAGGAAAGAGTCTAGAGCTCCAGTGTATAGACCCTTTAATAGAAGAACCGAGAAGGTTATTACCTTTGCTTTCATTTAGAGTTTGCACCAATTTGCGTTTGTTTTGTTTGTTCTTGCGTTCAAAGTAAATGGGGCTACTTGGTTGGTGCCCCAACATTTCTCGAGACATTGTTATCTATCTTTCACCTAAGCCCACCTATTGAATGAGGATTGATGGGTAAAAATGGCAAATGTATCCATTTAAAATTAAAGCTACAACACAACATGTGCAAAGAAAGTGAAGAGATCTGAATACTTTCTGAATTAATCCACTTTGTATTGAATAAAATAAATCTCCTTCACCCATAAAGCAAGTTTATTTTACCAAATTATATTTCATAGTTATTAATCTTATTAAAATGAATAATCAATACAAGTAATATAATTTAGATTAATAAGAGGCTCTGCCCCCTGCTCGCTTTGCTCCCCAACCCCCGTGTGGGCACTACATGCTAGCCAATTCATGGCTCTGCCACTCGCATATGGGGAAGCGGATGTACAATTTAAACAGGTTGTTATTTTCAATTGTTACATATGCATAATAGACGTAACTATTTTATATTACAGCGAGTAATTAACCATAGTAAAAAATAGTAAAATGTAATAAATTGAAAGAAAATTATGTTTCATGTTGCGTTAGAGGTATTAATGTTTTCGTTCCATTTGACCTTGAAATTAACAAGCAAATACTTTTCAAACTTACACTTTAATGTAAAACTTCAGTAAAAACAATATTTGGAATCAACTTTTTGTCAATATCGCTTTGAATTTTGATTCCGTGTTTGGAGTTACATCGTGACAATGCAAAGTACAACTGCCCATGAGTGAATATCGTTTCTTTCTCTCTAATAAATAAACTGACTTTTTAAATATTTGTCCCTGTGATTTGTTAATTGTTATAGCAAAAGTTATTCTAACGAGAAACTGTAAATGCTTTAATACGAATGGCATATCAAGATCTCCTTTGGTGACTAATGTTTTCCGTGGAAGATGTACTACATTGCCTTTATTGTCGCCTATTAAAATTTTACGTCAGAATTGTTTGATCAATTTTGAATACAACTAATCTTGTCCTATTGCATAGCCCATCACTCATACATAAATTACACAATAACATTACGATACATCCTTTCAACAGTAATTCGGCCAGTGGAAGATGTTTTCATCTTCCGCACAATCACCATCAACTGTTTCAGCATAGTCTATTGATACACATTTATCCAATTTACCATGTAACCGATTGACAATTTTAATGTTAATTTGTTTGACTTCATTATTTCTCAGTGCTAGGATTGCCCATGTACTCATTTCTTTTGTTGATAACCCTTCGGGATGAAATTCTTCATTAAGATTTGGACATAATAAGTCTTCTTTTATTGGAAACTTAAAGTGTGGAAAATGTAAAAATTTATAAGAGCTGAGAGTGCAGGAACTGTGTCTGACAAAAGTATTCATACGAATGAGAGGTGAGAGGACCGTGGGCGTGGGCCGTTAAACGTAAATGGTTGAGAGGAGGGTGGGACTTGAAAAAGTCTCTTGGAAATAATCTCATCTTGTCTGAAGATTGTCTTTTATAATAGAGAGATACTTTGCAGCTTTGTCTCGGACATATTTTGAATCAATTAATTTTCTTGATAATGATGTAGGTGGTAAACAGAAAAGTGGTGAAGGATCGCCATGTGTGCTGCTATATGTTTCTTATCTTATTTTGAAAGCAAAAAGTGAATCAGAATTAAAAGAGAAGATATTAAATGGAGGGCGGCACGGTGGCGCAGTGGGTAGTGCTGCTGCCTCGCAGTTGGGAGACCTGGGGACCTGGGTTAGCTTCCCGGGTCCTCCCTGCTTGGAGTTTGCATGTTCTCCCCGTGTCTGCGTGGGTTTCCTCCGGGTACTCCGGTTTCCTCCAACAGTCCAAAGACATGCTAGTTAGGTGGATTGGCAATTCTAAATTGGCCCTAGTGTGTGCTTGGTGTGTGGGTGTGTTTGTGTGTGTCCTGCGGTGGACTGGCACCCTGCCCAGGATTGGTTCCTGCCTTGTGCCATGTGTTGGCTGGGATTGGCTCCAGCAGACTCCTGTGGCCCTGTGTTCGGATTCAGCGGGTTGGAAAATGGATGGATGGATGGATGGATATTAAATGGACAGCTAACTTGGAAGAAAAAGGCCTTTACATAAATATAGGAAAGACCAAGTTGATGAAAAGAGGCAAAGGGTGTGGAAGAGCTTTATACATCGCAATGAGGCATGTGTGTTAAAGATGTTGAAAGAAACCCATTCCAATGCAACACAGGTCAAAAGTGGGTGCATACAAGATATTGTGACATTAAGGTCAGTCTGCAGAGAACAAATTAAACCTTTGTTTTTAGAAAGTGTGTGAGAATGGATCAGAATGATGATGTAGAAATTGTAAACTGGCAATATAGTTATTTAGGAGATGGTAGGGAATTTCAGATACTTAGGTGATACTTTGAGTGCAGATGTTAATGCTAGCACAGCTGTGACAGCCAGGATAGGAAGTGCATGCAATATATTCTGGTGGCTCTCCCCTATTCTCACTCCTAAAGGAGTCTTTCTGGCATTGAAGGATAAAGTTTATGAAAACTGAGTGAAGAGTGGTATCGTCTATAGAACTGAGACTTGCGCAAAGAAAGGGGAACATGAAACAAGGCTGTAAATAACAGAGACGAGAATGATCAGTAGGATTTGGAAAGTGTAAAGATGGGAGAGGAAGATAAGAGTTAAGAGAAAGACTTGGTGTGGAGGTGATTGATGTCTTGCTAGTCTCACAGAGCCAGATGTATAATATTAATACGTTTCGCAACAACAACCATGAGTGAATTTTGTTGAAAAGTGGGTGGAAACAATTAGACAGCTCACTGAGTGTCAAATTTCTAAACCAATTCATAGCCTAATTGAAGGCTGCATTCAAACTTGGTGTGTTGATTTTGAACTACAAAGAGGAATGGTGCTCTTTTCTTATCTTTCCCTATCTTTCCATAGTTATTTTACTAACCAATTTACCCTAATTATTTTGTAATATATGAATAGAAATGGGACACTACAACCCCGAATGTTTAAAATATGCGGACTGGAAAAAGTTGGGGCCAGGTTTTTAGGAAGAAACCCTGTAGGTACTACCTTTTCAGTGACAGTTTTCACTGCTATTCACTACAAGCTTTTTAGCAAGTTGTCCCCAGACATGCATTCTCATTCAAGAGTCACACTTGCCCTTACAAGATTAGTGTTGTACTGACAAACTAAGGTGGTTTGGGCATGTGGAGTGAAAGGCAGAATGTGATGGAAGAATAAATACACCATGATGGAGGTGGAGGAGGCGATGAGGCCCAGAGAGAGGCTGAACAGAATGGTGGTTGTAGATGGTGTCTGTTGATACGAAAAGAGACTGCACAAAAAAGGTTCAGGTGACAACTGGCTGTCCAGAAAAGTAAAAACTTGCGATAATGATGGTATGCTTGATTTTCTTTTAGCATATATTATTTCTATTAAATAACACAAAATACAGAGAGAATACAACAAAAATGATTTCTAACTCTTTTCAAATACCAGATCCATTATACAGGTTTTTTCATTCAATAGCATGTTTTTAGCACTTTTGGCTAGTGCTGTTGTGTTTCCAATGCTACA
Organism: Erpetoichthys calabaricus; assembly: GCF_900747795.2. Taxonomy (NCBI): domain Eukaryota; kingdom Metazoa; phylum Chordata; class Cladistia; order Polypteriformes; family Polypteridae; genus Erpetoichthys; species Erpetoichthys calabaricus. The sequence continues at coordinate 187,555,299 of NC_041399.2, forward strand.
AGCCAAGATTAAGCAGACTACACTTTTTACCTTGCATTGAAAAGCTACCCATGCTGCTAATTTTGGACTGGGCACCAGTCCACTTCAGGGCTAGTTCATCCTGCAATGTATTATATAAGGGAACTATTATTAAGAATTGGCCTATGAACTCTTATTTGAAACGTTTTTGTGTGTGATACAGTTTGTTCTGTTAGGTTCCTGTACAAATATATGTGTGTGCTGGATGTGTGTGCTGGTTAACGTAGACTGTGCTCTGTGGGTATCAATTAAAAAGAAGGATTTCCTTTGAATCTTCTGCTGTCAGCATATTTATTGCTGTAATAACATCACTCTAATTTTAAGGTACACAAGATATAACTCAGTAACCAGCCACAGGGGATGCACAAGCCAGTGTGTTTCTTTGTGCTGGTCCCAAGCCCGGAAAAATGGGGAGGGTTACGTCAGGAAGGGCATCCGGTGTAAAATTTTGCCAAATCAATACGCGGACAGGGCGGCACGGTGGTGCAGTGGGTAGTGCTGCTGCCTTGCAGTTAGAAGACGTGAGTTTGCTTCCCGGGTCCTCCCTGCATGGTGTTTGCATGTTCTTCCCATGTCTGTGTGGGTTTCCTCTGGGTGCTCCGGTTTCCTCCCACAGTCCAAAGACATGCAGATTAGGTGCATTGGTGATTCTAAATTGTCCCTAGCGTGTGTGTGTGTGCCCTGTGGTGGGCTGGCGACCTGCCCCGGATTTGTCTCCTGCCTTGCGCCCTGTGTTGGCTGGGTTTGGCTCCAGCAGACCCCTGTGACCCTGTAGTTAGGATATAGTGGGCTGGATAATCATTGGATGAATATGTGGACAACAATACAAATTTCCATACCAAACATAACAACGACCGCCACCAGTACTGTTAGCCAACAGGGTGCTGGCGGAAATTGGGCTACTGTTGGCCGAAGAAGAAGAAGGAGAAGAAGAGGGGGGAGACATGTCCAGAGGCAGGAGAAGAGGAGGAAAGTAAAGAGTGGAACTGAGGGTAGGAACTTTGAATGTTGGCAGTATGACTGGTAAGGGGAGAGAGTTAGCAGATATGATGGAGAGAAGGAAGGTTGATATATTGTTCATGCAAGAGACTAAATGGAAGGGGAGTAAGGCCAGGTGGATTGGGGTAGGAGTTATTCTGAAGGAACACTATGTCAAGAGTGTTTTGGAGGTGAAAAGAGTGTCAGGCAGAGTAATGATTGTGAAGCTGGAAATTGGAGGTGTGATGATGAATGTTGTTAGTGCATATGCCCCGCAAGTTGGGTGTGCATTGGGTGAGAAAGAAGATTTTTGGAGTGAGTTGAATGAAGTGATGGACAGTGTACCCAAGGGACAGAAAGTGGTGATTGGAGCGGATTTCAATGGGCATGTTGGTGAAGGGAACAGAGGAGACGAGGAGGTGATGGGTAGGTATGGTGTCCAGGAGAGGAATGAAGAAGGTCAGAGGATAATGGATTTTGCCAAAAGGATGGACATGGCTGTGGTGAATACGTATTTTAAGAAGAGGGAGCAACATAGGGTGACACACAAGAGTGGAGGAAGATGCACACAGGTAGATTACATCCTATGTAGAAGAGTTGATCTGAAGGAGACTGAAGACTGCAAAGTGGTGACAGGGGAAAGTGTAGTTAACCAGCATAGGATGGTGGTCTGTAGGATGAAGAAGAAGAGAGTGAGGGCAGAGTCAAGGATCAAATGGTGGAAGTTGAAAAAGGAAGACTGCAAGGTTGAGTTTAGGGAGGAGGTGAGACAGGCACTGGGTGGCAGTGAAGAGTTACCAGACAGCTAGGAAACTACAGCAGATGTAGTAAGGGCGACAGCAAGAAGGCTGCTTGGAGTGACATCTGGAAAGAGGAAGGAGAGCAGAGAGTGGCTTGGTGAATGGCTGTGTGTAACAAAGTGTCAGCATACTTCAGATTTGTAAAGAATCTGAAGGATACACAATGATCTGAGTGTGGAGTGAGACATTTGCCTCTGTGTTCTTATTAGTACTTTTTTTTGCCATAGCTATTTTTTTTTTGTTTGTTTGTGGGGCTAGTATTTCAGAATCCAAAATTTCAAGGTTTATTGTCATGTGTGTATCTTTATTTGTCACCTTTGTTTTGAGAAATATTTTTTTTCACTTTAGGGTGTTAGCCATTATAGAATTTCAGTGAGTAGTTAATGGGTTGCAAGGAAGAACTGCATGGTTGCTAGAGGCTGCCTTCGAGGAGATACCATGATTCTTGTCATGAACACTTGCTTATAAATTCTTGCATATGTAGTACTATTAGTGCTTTGCCTGAAATTACAGATACGTGAATAAATGTTGGTTTAGTGCCTTGGGTTCTGTTTTCTGGTATCAGCTTACAGATTTCCGTGTCGCCATTCGATTCTCAGTCTTAGTGTTTTGGTTGTGGTTGAATTATTGTGGTCTTTTTAACAGCTCTTAGCAATTTTTGTTTGACCACGGTAATGAATAAACCCGTTTGTTCTAGTTTATATCTTGAAAACTAATTGCATCTCCTGGTCTGTGGCTAATAACATCTAGCAGTTTCTCTCATTCATTTTGTCAGCAGGGTATTTGAAGATGGCAGCTGGAAATTAAAACACAGGTGGAGAGATTCTGTGCTGCGGTTGGCCTAAGACGATTTGAGTACTCACATCTGAAATAACAAAATGAAGCCACATTAAAGCCTGTTAACAGAGGCTACGTTTAAATTCCAGGGAGCAGTGGACAATGTGTCCCAGCAGCTCAGCAGATCATTAAAGAATAAACAATATTTCACTACGGTCAAATAAGCAGACACATGTAAATTCTGTGGTAAAGCAAATCCTAATTATGATGATTACTGCTACAAGCAGTACACAAAACAAGAAATGACACATTAGACATGTTTCAGAAGCCAAAAATGAGAAACTTCTATTTTAAAATGTCCTCTGTGACATATTGAATTCTGTTATGCTGCTATACAAAGATAGACATGTGCCAGTGAACCTAGGAGTCTGTAGTGTGAAATATTCCAGTAAAGAAGAAGAACCTACTTTGCACTCCATGTTGTCATCTAATATCATTTTCTAAACCGCTTAGTCCAGACCAGGGTCACACGGGGGGGCTGGAGCCTATCCCAACTAGCACAGGGCCTAAGGTAGGAAAAGGCTGCCAGTCCATCGCAGACCCCCTGTTGTCAGCTGTGTTATTGGATGGAGATTCTGTAATAGATAACTCTCCTTTCAAATGTTGTGGTCTCCAGGACTTAACACATGCATTCGCCCTTGATCACTTGCTTAATAATACTGAATCAATTTCATTTTACTAATTAAGCTAAACCACATGTGCATAGCATTTGAGGCGGAAACAGCAACACCAACGATGTAAGAATGTGAAAACTCCATATTGAGAGTGACTGGGTCCACATTTAAAGATAGTTATGAAAATAGCATTGTTAACCATCATGCCACCATATCATATCAATCCATGATATAATTAGACAAAAACAATCCATCTTGCTTTTAGTTTCCATTATTTCTGCTTGAACATAACTATCTTTTACAAAACTATCATTTTAAAATACACTGCCTAGCCAAAAAAAAAGTCGCCACCAAAAAAAAGGTCACACACTCTAATATTTCGTTGGACCGCCTTTAGCTTTGATTATGGCATGCATTCGCTGTGGCATTGTTTCGATAAGCTTCTGCAATGTCACAAGATTTAGTTCCATCCAGTGTTGCATTAATTTTTCACCAAGATCTTGCATGATGGGTGCATCACTTCATCTGCCTCTCTTCTTACCCTGATGCGCCCATCACTCTGGAACAGGGTAAATCTGGACTCATCAGACCACATGACCTTCTTCCATTGCTCCAGAGTCCAATCTTTATGCTCCCTAGCAAATTGAAGCCTTTTTACCCGGTTTGCCTCACTGATTAGTGGTTTTCTTACGGCTACACAGTTGTTCAGTCCCAATCCCTTGAGTTCCCTTCGCATTGTGTGTGTGGAAATGCTCTTACTTTCACTATTAAACATAGACCTCAGTTCTACTGTTGTTTTTCTTCGATTTGATTTCACCAAACGTTTAAGTGATCACCGATCACAATCATTCAGGTTTTTTTTCCGGCCACATTTCTTCCTCAAAGACGATGGGTCCCCACTATCCTTCCAGTTTTTAATAATGTGTTGGACAGTTCTTAACCCAATTTTAGTAGTTTCTGCAATCTCCTTAGATGTTTTCTCTGCTTGATGCATACCAATGATTTGACCCTTCTCAAACAGACTAACATCTTTTCCACGACCACGAGATGTGTCTTTCGACATGGTTGTTTAAGAAATGAGAAGCAACTCATTGCACCAGTTGGGGTTAAATAACTTGTTGCCAGTTGAAAGATAATCGCCCATGCAGTAATTATCCAATAATTACTGCAATAATTTGTGAATTAATCCAATAATTTGTGAATTTCCCATTGGGATTAATAAAGTATCTTATCTTAAAAGAATCTATCTTTATCTATCTTAAAAGAAGTGGTGAGGCGGCCTTCTGCTGTTATGCACCTAAAATCTGGAATAGCCTGCCAGTAGGAATTTGCCAGGCTAATACAGTGGAGCACTTTAAAAAACTGCTGAAAACACATTATTTTAACATGGCCTTCTCATAACTTCACTGTAATTTAATCCTGATACTCTGTATATCCAATTCATTATAATAACTATTCATTCAGAATCTGTACTAACCCCTACTCTCTCTTCTGTTTCCTTTTCCGGTGTCCTTTTGGTGGTGGCGCAAGCCACCATCTACCCAAAGCACCATGATGTTCCAACAATGATGGATGCATTAAAAGCCAGAAGTCTGTATGACCATCACCATCAAGTGACTCCCTAACTACAAAGACGACTATTTCATTTTTGTTAGGTAGAATGCCCAGGGGGGACTGGGCGGTCTCATGGCCTGGAACCCCTACAGATTTTATTTTTTTCTCCAGCCGTCTGGAGTTTTTTTTTCTTTTTTCTGTCCACCCTGGCCATCGGACCTTACTCCTTTCTATGTTAACTAATGTTGTCTTATTTTAATTTTGTATTTTGTCTTTTATTTTTCTTTTCTTCATTATGTAAAGCACTTTGAGCTACTTTTTGTATGAAAATGTGCTATATAAATAAATGTTGTTGTTGTTATCTATCTATCTATCTATCTATCTATCTATCTATCTATCTATCTATCTATCTATCTATCTATCTATCTATCTATCTATCTATCTATCTATCTATCTATCTATCTATCTATCTATCTATCTATCTATCTATCTATCTATCTATCTATCTATCCCATAGGAGGCTCGTACCTATTTGCTTAGTTAAATCCAGGTGGAGACTTCTGTTTTGGCCAGGCAGTGTATAAAACAACATTGTGAAGGTGCTGTATAAGTGAAAGGAAAATTTCTAAAACACATTCAGCTCACAGACCTCAATTAGGTTGAGCAAGCTTTATATACTCTCGTATATTAACTGTACTAATACATCATTTTAGTGATATAGTTACTACTATTCCTGATGTACACTGTATAAACATATTCCAAGAACAAATATGTAGTTTCATCTCCTAATGTTATGGAAGTTTGTTCTCTGATTGCCCAGTAAATATGAGCTTCACAGAAAAATGACAAAATTACATCTAAAATCGTATGCTAAATTGTTTAATTAAGAACATACTATAGTATTTTACTTTGACTCTGACATTCTAGAGCTTTGACTAATTTAATCCCAATTAATTGCATCAAGAATGCACAAATCCTTCTTGCTATTAAATTAATTTTCTTGCTATTAAACTGTTACAGTCAATCTCCCATGACCATCCCAAATGCCCCCAAACTACTGATGTTTAGAAAACCCAACAACTGTCACCCAGTTTTGGCTTGTTAGACTAACAGTTTTCACTGAACTTCTGAATAGTTTATTTTTTAAGCTTCTTGTTCACTTATAGATATATAGATATATTATATGCATATTGATTTTGTGACTCAGAATAATAATAGAATAATAGTGTACTAAAATAAATAGGTGTTGAATACTAGCTATTGCACACAGCTTGTTCAAGTATAACAAGAATATATTATTTGGTGCCTAAAAGTTAAAAAACGAGTAAGCACTATGATAGTATGAACTATTCTACAGCACACATAACACACATAGAACATTTTCTTAAAGTAATAACATAATCAGTCTTAACTTACCCCAGCCGATTAGAGTGAAACCCCAAAGATATTTTCTATCAGAAAAGAATGTCATAAAGATTAGGCTGTGGAGATACAAGCCTTCCACCAAAATCCAGTAATAGTTGGTCGCCAGGAAATACAGGAAAAAGGTAACGGCCACTTTGCAGCCCGCCTGAAAAACATTGGTGAAACTTCATTGATTAGTTCTTTGACACCATATAATGAATACAGTATGATCAAAACTGATATTGGAAACTCAGTATGTATGCTATGGATTACATTTTCCTTTTGTATGTCAGTAAATTATACTTGGTGAGTATTTATTTGAAGTAGTGGACAACACTGGACTTTATAGATTTTTAGCTGTTCACACGGTTGCAAAGACATCTTATTAATGATAATTGATGTAATAATGTAGCAGCATGTGAAAAAAGTACCATATGGCATCTTCTTATGCTCGACTATTCCTCAACACTGACAATAGACTGAGATTGTGTAATATTAAATCCTGTTACTTCTAAATATGCATTATAGTACCAGTGAATAAATAAAATGGCAAAAAAGACATTTAACCAAGACTTTACTCTATTATTAATGTTTTCTTTCATTCCTTTTTAAATCTTAAAGAAGTATGTCAACAACAAGTTGGACCCAATCATCATTATAAATAAGTCAGTTTGAAGAAACCTACTCCAAAATACAGATGAAGTAATGCCAAAGTGGCTAGAGCTATTTATGGAGGGCATATTAAATCTATTAAGGTACAACATTTATTTTTGAAAACATTTACATGTTTTCTATGAAGAAGACATGCTATATCCATTTTTGTAAATTTTCAAAGAAATATTACACTTTGACATCTAGGAACATGATTCAATATAACCAATATATTGTAAACAATGTAACTGTCAAGGGATATTTGAATAAGTCCATTTTGTCAAGGGCATAGTGACCTCTTATGTATTTATATAATTTGCAAGTAGACTCCTGACTAAATGGTATTATTTTAATGTCTGTGCCCCTGCTTGCATGTCATAATCTAAAAGTCCAACGGAGTGAACAGTATAACAAGATTCCACATCTTAATGCAGCTTCCAGTAAGGAAGTTGATATCAAGCTTTGATTTATAATTTCATTTATTATCCAATAAACATTCAAATATCCCTTTAGTGATAAGGGAAGGAAACATTAGTTCATAAATATAATACAATAATTTTATGAGAAAAAGTATTTTTTTCTTGTAATGCCCCATTTTTTACTTTGATGTTTCTGTACCAAATTAAGGCCCAGAGCTATTTTCACACCAAATGCTAGGATATTATTACTTCTCAAAGGTTACCTGACCCAACTGAGAAAATGGACATGTTTGTGTTTTAACAAAAATGCTGAAGTATACTTTGTGTATACAGTATTTATTGACTGAAAAAAATATTTTGAATTTCTGTTTTTACATTGATTGCTTTGTGTGTGTGGTGTGTGTGTGAGTGTGTTCCCCTGTGATGGACTGGCACCCTACCCCATGCCCTATGCTTGCTGGGATAGGCTCCAGCTCCAGTCACCCTACTCAGGACTAATGGGGCTTAGAAATGGTATGAGATGGTACAGAATAAGAATGATTTGCTTGCAGAATGTAATGTATTCAAGCCTGTCAGTTTAAGATGATAGGAAATTACAGGTAAACTTAATACAGTTGGACCACTCTTCACAGTATTGCTCCATATCACACATACACTATAGGGAGGCTGTTTAGGAAACCTGAGATTTATTTTATCAACATTCATTAGATTGTAATTGTTTTCCTTTTATGATATTTGTATTATTTGTATTTTGAAGGTGAACTAAAACAGGCATACCCTGCAGATAAGCAATTTTAATTAGTTTGATTTATTTATATTATAAAAGGTAATAATTTATACAGTTTTGTATTGTAATATCACCTTTTTTGTATATAATGTATATTGCCTATCTTGGAAAATTTTGGACATGCATTTGTATTGCAGCCTTACTCATTTGGTATTTATTGTAGTCTATTTCACTTATTGTTCTACTACTTTTAATCAGTAAGAATATCATATTGTCAAAGGCTCTCTAACAATCTATGGACAGATTTGCACATCCAGACTCTAAGCTTTGGGGTTAGGTAGATATGTCAGGCTATAACAATTATATACATCTGGAAACATTTTGCCGTGAATTTTCCAAAAAAGACACTTGTTTTTCTCTCACGTAATATTATCTGCTTATAATGAGAAGCATACCTTGGAAGAGCTGGGTAGAACAGCATTGCCTGAACTTTTTTTCTTTCCAATTTTATTTTTTCATTTATATAAAGTCAGTGCAAAAGTAACATCTACATACATTATGCTAGTATTCTTTATAGAATCACTTTCTTATGTTTTTACTTACATATTGTGCCTTGTCTGCTGGTGGGGGTTCTGTGATTGATTTGAGATCCTCCACAGTAACCCGCTCCATATCTTCCAGTGTTAAGCCTGAGTAAAGCACAGCATCTTTGATGAAGATACTGATGGCCCTCAGCATGAAGGACACAAACAGATGCATGTGGATGTAATTTCTGGTGCAGTGTAGACGTCTAAAAAGAAAAAAAGATCTCTTAGTTATTTTCTGTTTACAAAGCTTGCTGCTATTCTTTTATGTACTTACCTAGGGCTAATCAAAAAGGACAGACATATTGTAATTTCAGTAGTTCAAATAGAAATATGGAATTTTCAGCATAACCGGATGACTCTCATTCCAAGCACTATGCAAGATCACACTTTAATTTTTTTTTTTTGTAAAGACTGCATTTGCAACTGTTATTTTCCTAAACCAGTATGTGGTAGAAATAATAGGTACTACAAATTCACTTTAGAATCAATGGTGTAAGCTGCAATATTTAGATGTTTTCAAACAATAAACCTTATTAAGTGAAAATTCTATCAGATAAGTTTGTCAAAACATTAATTCAACTTCAGATTTCAGTTATCTTTCATAACAATGAGAACAATAAGTACAACAAGTTCAACAATAATTATAATGATGATGATTGGCACACTATCCAGGCTTATTGCTGTCTTGTCAGTTGTTTTATAAAACTTGCATATGCACAAAAAGAGGTTTGAAATGTGTTTACGCAACTTTCCAAGCAAAAATCAGGATTTAGGAAAGATGATGTGAGAACTCTGACACATGCGTACAACAAAATTATAGAGAAAGTGGGAAATAATAAAGCCCTTAAGTATGGAAATGGCAGCCAAATCAGCCAAATGACCACTCATGCGTATAGTAATTTATATCATCAATCCAAATTATAATGTGTGTTGGCATGACTAATATACTGTATTAAATCTCAAAAGTGATGAATATGACGTATACATTCTATTTTAGCTCCTTTTCAAGGTGGCCAGTGCTGCGTATTTACACTGAATGACTTCTTTGTTTTTTTTCACCAGTTTATATAGCCTGCCTGTTGTCACTTGAGGATAAGAAATCAAAGAGCAGTAAAAAAAAAAAAAGAGGAGTGATTCACTCCCTGCATAAAGAAAACTCTAAATATCATGTCCTATTCATAACCTAATGGTTTGACACAACATGGTTTGTTTGGTGCTGCTTGAAAACTATGTAAGTGAGCATATACAAAGGGAACATGCATTTTGGGACTGGCCGCATTTATTTTTTGCCTATGATGATGACTGGCTTATCATCTGATTTAGACTTTCAAGAGAAATTTCAACTACATGCTTTATTGGGCACAGCACTAGAAAGACAGACTGCCCGAAATTGAGCTTTACTTGCTCATATTCTTGTTTTATGAATGGTTGGCTTTCTGGCAACAGGCTCCTACCAGAAACTGGTTGATAAGTCTGAAATATTTCAGCCAAGCTTTAGCTCCATCATGTCTTCTGTGCTGTGAGCTATAAACCAACTGATAAGGCACTACATTCCGTTTCCACATTGTTTGGTTTTACATGCTAAAATAAAAAGGCAATCTGCAGTAGTGTTTGACTTTCCTAATGTATTTGGGGCACTCATTTTGCAACAAGGGCTCCTATTGAGAAAGATGCTGCTTTTGTTAACTATAAACAGTGACATTCCATTAATACACAAGACATTTCTGATTCCAAGATGAGACTGACAAATGAAGTGTTGTGGTGGCATGGGTCAATCCATAATTCATTTATTTTGAGGGAAAGTGGAAGACGACTTGCTGATGATGCTGTACATGACGGCTGGCTTGTCGGTAAGATATCTGGCTGAACCGTCCGTGTTTTTATATCCTGTACTGTTCATTGGAACAGCAATCATGTCATTACATGTGCCTGGTGATAATGGCTACCCCAGAGCGCAGAAGAAAGGCACTCCAATATCATTCAGAGCAAACCATAGCACTATCAGGATGTGTCAGATGGGAATCTGCTCCACCAGCCAATGAAGGACTGCAGCATCCTTATCGTATATGTACAAGATTGATTAGCATAGTCCATATATGATTGTTTCAAGGTGGCAACTGGGTGGAGATACATGATTGTGATGAAATCATAAGATGATCATGATTTAAAAAGGTAAATTACATACAACTATGTGTATGGCACTGTGACAGTTTAAGGTCTCCGTGACCCCTTGAACCCTCAGACCACACGTCAGACACCAGGTAAAATCCAAAGATGAATATTTATTATAATAATAAAGTGCACAAAGCACCACCACTCCACTATACTCAATAATCAATACAATAAACAATATTCAATCCTCCACTCCCAGACGCTTAGCCACCCTGCCTCCCAACTCAGCTCAACGTCTGGGCTTTCCCATGGTCCTTTTATATTCCCCGACCCGGAAGTGTTCCTGTCCCACAATCCACAAGTTCTCATTACTTCCGGGTCAGGGTAAAAGTCAGTTTCTTCAACCTGGAAGCACGTCGTTTCTTCTTGTCATGTAATCATGACACACTTCTGGGTTATAGGGCATGTAAGAGTCCGACAGCCTCCCTACAGCGACTCCCGGTGATCCCCAAGGTATCCAGCAGGGCTGTATATACAAACTACTAGGTCCATAACGCCCTGCTGGAACTTGGGAAACCTCCATGCTGTTGGGAGGGCTCCACCTGGCTGCCTGGAGGTGTGGGGCGGAATATTTAGCCGGCCATCCATCACAGGCACATTTAAAAATTTTTTTTTTTTTGTCATATGCATTTTCCTGTATTTTGTCGCACGTATGTATATTTTCACATTTGAATCCATACAATTTTTTTATGAATGAGACCTCATTACAGGGTAAGGCCTTTGTTGACGCAGTCCATTGCAAGGAACATTCCCATTCACATTTTAAAGTCAGACATGATGACTGTGAAATGTTTGTGCTGTCTTGTACAGGAGGCCGAATGGTATACTTCCTGACACAAGTACGGAGATATTGTAAAATCCCCAAAAGTGGCTCTTCAAGGAATTAAATAATAACATGTGGAGAATGGGGGACATTTAATAATACTATTCTAATAATCTAGTTACCCTCCAACTCGACAGATGACAGTAATGGAGCATTTGCCCTTATGCTTCGGCATGTGCTCCCTATTTTATTAGACAGATTCCTGCAATAGTGTCTAGCCCTTATAATATAGATTGGGGATCAGAACTAATGGAACACCTGGCCCCCTGGGGAAGGATTGCATAGGTGGCCACTGGAGGTCTAAGTCAAGTGAAGGGTAGAAGCAAGGGCTCATATAGAAGGGTACAGAAGAAGAGGTCAGAAGTGCTTAAAGACAGACCAAGGAGGTGAGAAGAGTGCGAATTTATATGGTTTTAGACATGGATAAGAACTATAGCCAACCCACTTGACAGAGAGGACCTATTACTTACTTATTGTTTTGTGTTCTCCCTGACTGTAAATCCATAATTAATGAAACACCATTACTGTAATACTTCTGAATTCCTTTCAGTTGTTTTGAGGCCAAAACACCTCCAAAAGTTAAAAACACCTGCATTCATTGGGAAAATGATTAGGAACACCTGCTTATCCGTGCAGTTATCTAATGAGCCAATCATGTAGCAGCAGAACAATGCATACAATCATGCACATACAGGTCAGAAATCTTTAATGTTCACATCTAAAACCAGAATGGGGAACAAATGTGATCACAGTCATTTCAACTGAGCCATGATGGTTGACACCAGAAATGTTGGCTTGAGTATAATTGTAACTGCTGATCTTCTGAAATTATCACACACAACAATACCTAAAGTTTATTCTAAATGGTACAAAAAACAAAAAACATCCAGTGAGCAGCAGTTCTGTGGATGGAATCGCCTTGTTAATGAGAGGTCAGACAAGAATGACCAGACTGGTTCAAGCTGAGAGAAAGATTATGGTAACTCAGATCTCTGTACCACTTTGGTGAGCAGTAAAGCTTCTCGGAATGCACTTAAACCTTGAGGTGGATGGGCCACAACAGGAGAAGACCACTTTGGGTTCCACTTCTTTCAGCCAAGAACACTAAAGCTGAGGCTGTAGTAGGCACAGGCTCACCAAAAATGGACATCTGAAGACTGGATAAATGCAGCCTAGTCTGATGAATGTATTTCTGCTGAGGCACACAAATGGTAGGGATTAGACTATGGCACTAATAGCATGAATCAGTCTACAGTCCAGGCTAGTGACAGTGGTGTAATGGTGTGGCGATTGTTTTCTTGGCACCGTTTGGGCTCCTAACAATCATCGTTTGAATGCCATGGCCTATTTGAGCCTGGCTGCTGACCATGTGCATCCCTTCATTGCCACAATTTGTTCATCTTCTTTTGGCAATCAAACAACAGGAGATCATTTAGTCCACCAAGCCCATTTGTTTACCTAATAGCTAAGCTGTGCCAATATTTCATCCAGCTTTTTCTTAAAGGTTGTCAAAGTTTCAACTTCAATTACTTGTCTCTGTAGTTTGTTCCAGAGCCCCACAACAATGTGCTTAAGAAAGTGCTTCCTGGCTTCAGTTTTAAACACACCTCCCCTTAAAGCATGATAATGCATCATGTCACAAAGAAAAAGTCGTCTCAAACATGCCAATGAGTTTAGTGTTCTTCTGTGGCCTTTCTAATAACCAGATCTGAATCCAGCAGAAAACATCTGCAATGTTGTAGAATGGGGGATTTGCAGCATGAATGTGAAGCTGACAAATCTGCAGAAATTGTGTGATGCAATCATGTCAACATGGACCACAATCTAAAAGGAATGTTTCCAAAATCTTCTGGAATAAATGCTATGAAGAACTGAGGCTGTTTTGAGAGCAAAAAGAGGCCTTACCCAGTATTAGTGTACCGTTCCTAAAAATGTGATCAATGAATGTACACTGGAATTCAAGTTAAAGTTCACCAATCAGTCTATGAATCTGGAGCACCCCGGGTGAAAATCCACACAAACAGAGAGAGAGAAGAGGCAAAATCCAGAATGCGACCTGCTGTTTGTGATTAAATGGAACTACAATGTTCAAAAAAGCTGAACAATGGCAAACCGAAGATATCGGCCATAAAAAAATGAATGATATAAATCTAACATAACATATATTGCACCTAATCTATAAAATATCATTGTACAAAGAAATACTAAAACGGTGAGCGGTAAAATTACACAATACAATAAAATACATAATTCCATCCATCCATCCATTATCCAACCCGCTATATCCTAACTACAGGGTCACGGGGGTCTGCTGGAGCCAATCCCAGCCAACACAGGGTGCAAGGCAGGAAACAAACCCCAGGCAGGGCACCAGCCCACCGCAGCAATAAAATACAATACAATTTATTTTTGTATAGCCCAAAATCGCACAAGAAGTGCTGCAATTGGCTTTAGCAGGCCCTGCCTCTTGACAGCCCCCCAGCCTTGACTCTCCAAGAAGACAAGGAAAAACTCCCAAAAAAAAAAACCCTTGCAGGGGAAAAAAATGAAAGAAACCTTGGGAAAGGCAGTTCAAAAAGAGAGACCCCTTTCCAGGTAGGTTGGGCGTGCAGTGGGCGTCAAAAAGAAGGGGGTCAATACAATACAATACAATACACAGAACAGAACACAAATAATCCTCAATACAGTATAAAAATAAAAAGTTTACAAGTATGGAGCAGAATTTAACAGTAGATGATATCACATAATATGATTTGGATTTGTTTAGAGTCCTGGAGACCTCTGCCATTAAGCTGCCTCCCCCATTTGGCCATTCTACTTCTGGGCATAAAACAGTGCACCCACAATCCAAATAGAAAAAGTACAAGATAAAAATAAACAGAAACATTATACCAGCAATCACTTTCATTTGCAGACTTAACGTTCAATGTGAGAAGGTCTTTCCTCATGAATGAGTCAAAATCCAAACAACCACAGCTATAGGAACTCACATCTCAATGGAAAAGTAATGAAACATTAAAACCTCATTGGGTGTCAAATCATTGCTTTCAAATGTGTTTTATTATCTACAGTTAGTGTAGTTAGATGCCTTTGTAATATTAAAACCATACATAAAGTGGAATTATGCAACACATATCATTTCAAGTAATAGACAAAAATGACTTAAAGTATTTCAACCACTAGAAAATCATATGCTTTGCCGTTCAGATGGAAACCATTTTCACATGGAACACTTTTTGGCAAGGTCAGCATAAGAAAGGCAGACTGACTGTGGTTGAAAATCCATTTACTGAAATGTGAAAGATGTGGGATATTGCACTTTTAATCCATTAACTTTAATATAGGGAGTAGGGAAAGTGGGCTAAATTGCTGCATTTTAGTTCAAACAAAACGTATTTTGTAACCACTGCTGTGTGGTGAGAACCTGCACATTTATTTTGGGTGTGTCCATCCTATAATATTTACATTACTAAAAATAGTTACAATGCATATTTATTAGCCCACTCTGTGGAAGTTACTATAGCCTCATAAATCACAAATTTTACGACTGGAGATTATAACAGTCAAATTTCATTTTGTCTGTCAGAGGCACACAACAAGGAAAAGGCTTAAGGCAAGAATAATTACATATGATTACGTCCTACTTATAAAAAGCTTTGGCTTCTCTTAATAGTGAATGGCATGCACATGGGTGAACCCTCGAAAATCAATTTTCTTGAAGTACTTCTTAAATATATTTCCCAGGAAAAGAGGGTTGGGTGTGCAGGGAATGTGACTTCCATAAATTTGTAAGATCACTTCAAGACTGAAGGTCTACTATCAGCTGAAGTGTGAAGCAACTCATTATGCATAAGGGGTAAGAAAATAGCTACCCCGTAACATAAGCCTTTTCAAAGAAAGCTCTATTAACTCCCAATCACCCTAGGCAGTGTGCAAGTCTGCATGTTATGATAGGAGGACTTCAAGGCAGGACCAAGCTCTGCAAACACTTGCCAATGGGGTGCCTCACACACCCCACTTGCTAATAAAAATACAGCAGACTTAGCTCACAAAGTTTTCCATTTTCAGGACTTCTGTTTTTACGGCTTCAAATACATTTTTAGTGTCCAGTAAATCAATCTCATTTCAGATGCTCGTTGATTCTGTTAGGCTGTGTGATTAAGATATACAAACACCTTATTGATCGAAACATTCTTCTGTGATATTCAGCTGTAATATTTCAATCATACCACTTCAAGGAAACAAAGATATTTGTAAAGGTCATCTACTGAGGACTTAAAAACCATGTTTTTCAATCCTAATATTCAAACATTGGGCAGAAAAACTGTAGTTATTTAATAATTAATAAAAATTAAAAATTCTAAATATCGTCAACAGTGATACGGTTTTTGTAGTATTTTTCTAGGTAGGTGAATACATCTCTCTTTTCTGCATGGGGGTTTCTTTTATAGTTAACAGTATAAGTGAGCCATTATTTACGTTTTCAGATTAAGCACTTTAAATAGTATTTATATTTCAATTTAATTTAGAAATGGGTTTCCTTCTGTAGCTGAGATTAATCTACAAATACTGTATAGAAGCCCTTATAATTAAAGCTCTAGTACTAAATGAAGCTTTTTCAGGTTGACTACAGTCTTATATGTTAATGTTTTCATTCACATTCACTTATACTGGCAATAGCAACATGCCAAGCAAATTTTTTCAGCTACCTATCAGGAATATCAAGTGACTTCTAGCCCTGATGAGGGAGAGAATGCCTTCAGAATGTTCTGGGTCTGCCACAGATTCTTCTCCTAGTGGAAAGTTTGTTTCATTATCCATATTTAGAAGCATGTCTTCTTTACAACTCAACTATAAAGCATATGAGTGAGATGTCTGTTACAAATCTGACACTAGAAACTCTTTGTACTTACATTGGCATACCACACTAATTGCCTTTGGCAGCATCTAAAATGCCAATTGAATTGCTCTTTGATCGAAAGCTTTTTTTTTTAATCTGCTTCAGAGGGGAGTACATAATATAAGCTACAAATGTTACTATATAGGTTTATAGCTCCCTGCAATCTTGGATTGCAATGGGCATGTTGCGAGTTCTAGGGAAGAATGCTCTTGTATTATTACCTTAAACATATGCCAAGAAACCAAGATGTTAGAACAAAAAAATGTTTAAATAAATAAAATAATTCAATAAGAGCTAAAATAAGCAACAAACAGAAAGGAAGTCAAAGTAAAACAAATATAAAACAATAACCTTGCTGCCACCCTGCCTCAGGATCTACAGGTTTAATTCAGCCGTGGTCTGTAGAAGGGGTCACTTGTCTATTTACCCACCAGTATACCACCTCCAATGCACTCCATTTGCCTCCTCTCTTTTTCTGTCTGTATGTCTCTCTCATCTGGCCTCTCTTTCTACCAGTGAGTACTTGACACTACCTTCCTCCAAAATTCAGCCTCTTTACATCCATCCCAGGAATAACCTGGCTAAGCCAACAAACGCTTCAAGGTTTATTGGGGTAGCATTACTTTTGCAAATGGGACACTACACCATAGCTCCCTCTAGCAGCCAATGGTGTTTCTGCACACTTGAGCCCTCCATAATTCTAAGAATATGAGGTCTCTTGTGCAGCCTGGTCTATCAGACGGCCAGAACAGCACAAATTCTGGGCAGATATTCTTTATACTAGCAGGGAGGAATTGCTACCTGTCATTTTTACTACTGACATCACTCTGTTGTCTATGTAAAGATAAGGCAGTCATGCCAGTTGTTGGATGTCTTGTTCTGTGGGAGTACAGTATATCATACTGTTACCAAGATCTTTACTCTCTCTTTTTGTAGATGCCCATACTATTTCTGTTTAGAGGCTTTAAACACACATATGCAGAAATGTCCCCTAGTGGTACTTTTACACTAGCATGTTCTTGCTAGCCTTTGCTTCTCTTCTTCTGCTTGGGCTTTGGTAAGCCTTGACCCTGTCCTTTGTTATCCTTTCATGCCGTAATGCACTCATTTCAGCAGGATCAAAAAAGGAAGTTATCTATCATTTAAAGATTACCGCGGGATTGTTTGTTTGTGCCTTCTTTATTAGCACACCATTGACCCAAGCTGATCAAAATAATTTATACACTACGGAGTCAAGCTAAAACTAACAAGAAAACAAAACTAAAGTAAAATCCTAACTAGTAGTCGAAAAACAAAAGCACTAGTTGTAAACTCAAACTTTTAAATAAACACACTTATTCTTTGTTTTGTTAACTGCAAACTCATATAATGTTTAATTCCAATGGATTGAACTTTATACCCCTTGACCTTTGACAAAATATACTTAGTCTGATCCTGAACATCATGCCTCTTTAGCAACATATACACAAAACAGCAACACACAAAATTCCAAGATGGTGTAACTGTAGTCTATACTAATAAAAGGCAAAGCCCTCACTGACTGACTGACTGACTGACTCACTCACTCACTCACTCATCACTAATTCTCCAACGTCCCGTGTAGGTAGAAGGCTGAAATTTGGCAGGCTCATTCCTTACAGCTTACTTACAAAAGTTAGGCAGGTTTCATTTCGAAATTCTACGCGTAATGGTCATAACTGGAACCTGTTTTTTGTCCATATACTCTAATGGAGTAGGCGGAGTCACGTATCGCGTCATCACACCTCCTACGTAATCACGTGAACTGAAAACAAGGAAGAGATTTACAGCACGAGTCAAATGCGGGAACGAAGGTAAATAACATTAATTGTTGAGTGTCTTTTAACACTAGAATTACCAGAGCCTACGAAAAAACTCGTAGATCCGGCCCACCTTAAATCGCTTCTTAAATCCGTTCACACCTCTCTGCCAGCATCCTTTGTCCTCTAAATGTGCTGATAAAAGACAACCTGCCAGCAGCCGGCTATTCCATCCCCCCACCGACTTAGAACGTGAGCGAACTTTTCCCAGCTCATGCCTTGATTGATTATCTGGGAGTGAAGTGGAGTTTTACAGTGGAAATAATAGATCTTTATTTGGAACACACGCATTTCATGCGTGTTCCGTTTCTAAAGTAATCTGTGTAAACACATTGTTAAAACAGAAACTTTTTCATATTTTAGTAATAAATGTTACAAAATGTAGTAGGCATAAACTATAGAATATGTAAAGCCCGAGTTCCAAAGATCAAATAAACACTTTCACAAAAGCTTCAAGGGTGCTACAACAGTTTCTGTGGCGTAGCGCGTTAAGATTTGCTTCTTAGAGCACAGCAGCTTTGCCAGTGCCTCACAAACCTGAGTTCAATTCCACGCTGGGGATGAAGTGTTGCTTTTTTTTTTCTTTTTAACCTCAAACAGACATAAAATTTATAAATTGGTATGCACTGTTAGTTACTGAGATCGTTATATTTTCATGTGGGATGCTCCTTTTAAAATATTTTTTTAACAATTGAGACTGCAATTAACAGGAACAACTGTCCTTATAACTTATTTTTAAGATCCATAACACACAGCGAGACAGAGCACTGCATAATAGAGAGACAGACAGGCAGAGGTATATAAATAAACAGGGAAGGCACATGTACTGAAAGAAAAAAAAAGATCAACATGTGCGTTGTTCCTGCTGCACTGAATAAGTTCACGCACTCTAACATCTAACGGGGGAAAGCCTAGGCGTGGACCTAATGGGACCATTTCCTACTAGCAAGGACCGGAAGACCTACCTGATGGTGGTTGTGGACTATTTTACTCGCTGGGTGGAGCTATTCCCTTTGGCTAATGCCACCGCCAAGAAGATATGTTCCACCCTGAAGGATGAGATATTTACCCGATGGGGGGTGCCGAAGAACATCATCACAGATCGGGGTCCGCAATTTACCAGCTCAGAGGCCGAAGAGTTGTGGAAACAATGGGGGGTGGTTCACCTGAAAACTACAGCATACCATTCCCAATCAAATCGCACTGAGCGGGTGAATCGGACCCTGAAGACCATGATAGCATCCTTCGTCGGAGACCACCATCAGGATTGGACAAAGTGGCTGCCTGAGCTGCGGTTTGCATTGAACACGGCGGTGCACGAGGTTACAGGTGAAACCCCTGCATTGTTAGCTTTAGGCAGACAGATAAACGGTCCTCTGGAAAGGATTATTGAGCTCAACCCACCTAAACCAGACACATCACTACACAATCACTTGCAATGTATTCAACAAATTACACAACAGATAAAGGAGAGGATGGTGAGGTCCCAGTCCAGACAATCTCAATCGTACAACCTGAGACATAAGCTTGTGCAGTTCTCGGTTGGGGAGAAAGTCTAGATCAGGACTCATCCCCTCTCCAAAGCCTCTGAGAAATTTACTGCTAAACTGGCTCCTAAGTGGTTCGGCCCGGCTACGGTTGTCCAAAAGAAGGGACCAGTGACCTACGCAATAGAGTGGGGATTGCCAGGGACTAAAAAAATAGACACTGTAAACATCTCCAATCTCAAGCCTTGGTTTGGCCGTACACCACGGCCTGGGGGTGGGGATTGTAGCAGTGCTACTTAAGAACTGCATCTCCCAGCAGTCCCTGCTGGGGCTGCTGGGGTCAAAGGTAGCCACAGGCAGATAAAAGGAGGGCAGAGGGCAAAGAGGAAAAAAAAGTTTGGTTTGTATTGTTTGTTGCGGTTATTTGTCGTCTCACCTGCTGTTATTTGAACTCTGATCATTTTGTCTTGGACTGTATTCGTTTGTTGGGGTCTGGATTGTCTGTCTACCTGTGCACTGAGAGCTGTATTGGATTATTGGGTTTTCCGGAAGAGTGGAGCGCTCCCGAATCAACCATCAACCATCAACCTCATCAGTAACTACCGGTAGGACTGTATTTTCCCTTCACGATTTCAACATACAGATTGCTGGACTTAACTTGGTCACTATTCGTCTTTCAACCTGTTTCGTATATATGGACTTTGCTGTGTGGTGTTTGTGTTTGTTTTGTTTATGTGTAATATCGCCGAAGGGGTCAGGGGTGGTATTACTGTTTTCATTACTCATTTCGTGTCATTATATTTATAATTGTTTGCCATTCCCAGTGTGCATTATTGTCTCTGTGGTGAGTGCGTGTAGGTCGATCCAAGGCTGGGGACGTTCCTGGGATCTCTGCTATTAAAATAAATAAATCACCGTCATCTTTGGCGGTGTGAATCTTAGCAGCTCCTGACCGCAACAACCCCCCGATCTGACTCTCTAAGAAACAGCACAAGTACAGACACAAACCAAGTGTAATCAAGAGTCCCGGTTCGATCCCCACTCACTCCTATATTTGACGTTTTCAGTAGTAAGCTGCTCTTTTTGTTAATATTATACAGTACACACATGCACTTGGTTTTTTTTATCAGCACATTTAGAGGACAAAGGATGCTGGCGGAGAGGTATGAACGGATTTAAGAAGCGATTTAAGGTGGGCCGGATCTACAAGTTTTTTCGTAGGCTCTGGTAATTCTAGTGTTAATACTGTGTAAGCATACATATTAACACATGTGCAATTAAACGTGTGCATTTACGGGGTGATTTCTCAGGCTTAAAAGCTAGCCTTTTATTAAAAAGGCAAATGCAAACTGTTTTCATTCTGAAGGGCACAAACCACGTTAGATTTCATGCTCAACAGTAAGCTCAGCACACAGCTTGGTCATATTACAACCGGAGGGGCGAACTGACAATGTGGTATACAAAGAGATCCTTAACAAATAATTATTGATAAATTTTTCCTCAGTTTAAAAAGGTTTACTTTTCTTCTTAATAAAAATTTTAAAGCAGTACTTCGCTGCTGCAAAGCGCGGGTATTTTGATATATATCAAAATATATCGCGTCATCACGCCTCCCACGTAAGCACGTGAACTGACCCGCTGCCGTTTGCAATGCCATATTCGCGAGATACAAGTTTAATGAGAAGACACGAGGTATAAACGACAGTTTGGATCACTTTGTAACAGAGTTAAAATTGCTGTAGCGAGAAACTTTTAACTGCTGGGTCTTAGCTAACATTAAATAAACCCGTGGACATCGCAACATCACACAAGAGAGCGTCTCACATGAAGTGACTGAACGCAGCAGGAGTGATCACTTCGATGATTCAAACCTGTTCAAAAAACACATTACACAATTGATAAGGTACGAAAACAATATGAAACCGATTGTGGATTTGCGTACAGCCACTGAAACTTTGTGACGGCACAAGACTTCAGGTCACGTGTCTGCAAAAGAACCTCATTGAGGCAACTATTTTTACTGGCGGTGGCTCAGGGGAGAGAGTTTTTATTCCTCGCATCCCCGTTATACCCTCTGAACTCCCATTTCAATTCAAACGCCTACAATTTCCACTAAGGCTCTGCTTCGCAATGAC